>NC_051214.1:30856458-31156458 GCF_015220715.1 Pygocentrus nattereri | reverse complement strand
CAGTGTCCTCTACAGTAAGTCATTTCACATCAAACAACTCTGACTTTGTTTACCTCAAGAACTGAATTATGTACAAATTGGTGGAATTTCCCTTTAACATATTTTGGAGTAAGTAAATGAAGATGAAAACTTCCAGATGCACAGATGTTTCAGGAGGAAGTTGTACTGGGGTGTATCATTAATTATTTTTCTTCTGTAGGTCCCTTCTTACATCAAAGTGCAACATGCCAGTGGTGGTAATGAGGAAGACCTGCTTGCTGAGCTGCCTTTTAGCCCTGCTGCTTCCGATCCTTTCACGGCAGGAGGAGCATAGCAAGCTGCTGCTGGTGTCCTTTGATGGATTTCGCTGGGACTATGTGAACAGGGTTCCCACCCCCAACTTCCGTGCCCTTATGGAGGAGGGGGTGCAGGTGGAGAAGGTGGAGAACACCTACATCACCAAGACCTTCCCTAACCACTACACTTTAGTAACAGGCTTGCATGCGGAGAGCCATGGGGTCGTAGCCAATGAAATGTATGACCCAGTTCTGAATCACTCCTTCTCCATGGAGGGCCCAGAAATATATGACTCTCGATGGTGGGAGGAGGCAGTTCCGCTGTGGGTGACCACTCAGAAGGCAGGTCGGAGGAGCGGCGCTGCCATGTGGCCTGGATCAGACGTGGCCATTGGTGGAACTTACCCAACCCGCTATATGTCATACAATGCATCTATGCCCTTTGAGATGCGAGTAGAGAAGCTCATCAGCTGGTTCTCAGGAGCAAATGCGATTGATTTTGGGGTCCTTTACTGGGAGGAACCTGACGAGAGTGGCCATAACCTGGGGCCAGAGAGCTCGCTTATGGATGTGGTCATCGAGGACATTGATAGAAAACTGGGCTTTCTCAGAGAGAAGCTCAAGAGAGCTGGTCTTTATGATAAAATCAATCTCATTGTCACAAGTGACCATGGAATGACACAGGTATCACACGACAAGGTCATTGAGCTGGACGCCTATGTGAGTCAAGATCTCTACACATGGGTAGACAAGAGTCCAGTGGTGGGCATTCTACCCAAAAAAGGTAAGGTTAAAAAACATGCATGATGCCATAGAAGAGCTACTTTTGGTTTGCTGTGGTGGCTCTCTTATTTTTAAGAGTGTAAAAGGAATGTAACATACAATGCATAATATTGCATCAAATTGTATCATAACAGATCATACTGCATGGTATCATGTTGCATTGTGTCTAGCTTGAGGCCAACGTATATTAGAATAGACCGTGGTTCAAAATTTCTATAAAATAAAGCCTAGTTACAGTAACTTAATGGACAATGTTAATAGTCTTCTTTCCTTTTCCTGTAAAATTACTTTTTTTTAGATACAAGGTTCTTTCAGCAATGTTACCTATCATTTAAACTTAAATTATATTGCTTATCTATTCATTTACCCTAATTTAATCTAACCCCCTAAACCTTGACCTATCCTAACTGCTAACCTTAGCCTCAACTCAAAACCTAAAACCCTGGCCCTAGGCAAACCATGCTACTAATCCCAACGCTGACCCTAACACTAGCATGCTTTCAACAGATAGTTTGTTAATAAATCAATAGTATAGACGATATATAGATATAATGTTTTGGGGGCTATCAAAATAAAGTGAGACCACATTAACATATTGTTGTATGGCTCATTTTCAACCACTCTTTATTTTTGCTCTAATGATAATATAATATACCCCAGGGTGTATCTTTGCAGAACGCAGCAGTAACTATCACAGCTCTTTACAAAGATTGTATAAAACACACTTATGCACTGCATTGTTTGTGCAAAGATCCATGTGCACTGTTCATTTAAGCAGCTTTTATTTAATGGCTTTATATAAAAACTAACACAGTAAAAGTGCAATTGCATGTTGTGGTTTTGGTTGTGTTTCAAAAAAGCCATTGTATTGATAACTGTTTTTTCCTTTTCTCAGGTAAATTTGATGAGGTCTATTCTTTGTTAGAAAATGCTAATCCAAATATGGTTGTATACAAGAGAGAAGACATCCCTGATTACTTCCACTACAAGCACAATGTCAGGATAATGCCAATCATTATCGAAGCCAAAGAAGGATGGACCATTGTGCAGAACAGAACTGGATCCTTTATGTGTGAGTACCAATGTAATTACTCCATGTTGTAATTAATGTGTTTTACATTGGTTAAGATGAGTTTAATACATACAGTACAGTGCAGGGCTGAGACCATCTTTTATGTATTCGATTACCAGTCAAAATGGCCTAACTAAGTGCTAGTTATTTTTAGCATCAAAGTTTTCAGGGTATCCACCCTGTGACAGTATCCAGTTTTTTTTCTCAAGAGACTTGCTTTCAGTTTCATTTTCCACAAAATCTGCAGGGACATTTTTTTCTTAAAGGTTGCTTGAATTTTCTGCTTTTCTTAATTCAGGTAATCCCAAACACATTCAATTATATTCAGGTCTGGACTGTCTCCTGAAGAATTAATAACTTAATGGCTGTTTTGACTGGCAGTTAATTTAAGGGCTTTTGCACACTATACATTTAGACTGAAAAGTGATGCTATATAACGCAGTTATGCTTATTATTCTGTGCTTTTTATTGTTCACAGTGGGCAACCATGGCTATGATAACCACCTGCGCAGCATGCACCCTGTGTTTCTTGCCCGTGGGCCATCATTCCGCACTGGCTACACCAAGGCCACCATGCGCTCCGTTGACCTCTACCCTCTCATGTGTAGTATTCTCGGGGTTCAGCCCCTCCCCAACAATGGCTCTCTGGCGAGCGTGCGGGATCTCCTGATGGAAACACCGACCCCCAGACCAACACTGCCGTCAGTACCCAGGGAGCCCCAGAGTGCCTGGGTCCTGGGCGTGCTCCTGGGTGCTGTCCTGGTGGTGGGGTTCCTTGTGACCTTCGTGAAGCAGGTGACACAGAGGCAGCTGCCTCCTCTGCCTCTCACCAACAGGGAGATATCTCAGCCCTTACTGCAGGAAGAATTACGCCTTTAATGAAGATACTGCATTTCTGTTTACGATCTTTTATTTTGATATGTCAAAGGTGAAGCTTGCAGTAATCTTTTAAAGTCTCTAGTGTGAGGCTCTTGAAGCATGTAGCACTGATCCTCTCTCTGGTGCTTCAGAACCTGTTTCTATCTTCTATTAATTCCATTTGACTCATCTGTTATAAATTTAAACCATAAAAAAGGTCGCTTTATGTACCAGTCAAAGATGGGCTGACTGCCAATTCAGATCATTACCAATGGTGCCATGCCAATGCATGATAAATCAAGAGCAATATGGAGGGAGATGTTACAGACAAGTCAGAACAAATTTATCATCAAAATTATATCTGACAGATGTCACGGTGTCGTCTGCTGGTCAACCTGATCAGTTTCAATTTCTGAATTCTTGTAGCCTATACATACACACTCAAAAAAGGGAAAAGTACTAACCGCTACCATTTCAGATTCAGTCAGAGCCGTAATGTTTTTTATTTCTCAAGAAAGGCAGTGTTTGTTGTGAATGTTTGACAGAAGTGTCACTTCTCTTTTGTTTTCGACTTAACTTTTTAAGGGGCATTGGTATCTTTCCTAATTAGTTGCTTTTTATACTGTATGTTTTATCTCTCAAGATTATATTGATCAAGTGGTGAAGTGCAATGGCTACATGCTTTTAAATATTTTGTTTTTTTAATACTGGCATAATGTTATTTCTTTAGTTTATTTACATAAAGTAGGTAGTTACTAAGCTGCCTCTGTGTTGCACTAAGATCAATGTAAGTTAATCAGGATTTGTAGAAAAGAAAGTGGATGGGAATAGTGGTTTTAGATTGGTTACATTTTGCACAGTATTTTCCCTTGCTTTTAATGCTTTTTGTAAAAAAGAAAAAAACTGGATATGTGCCAAAATCCTTTAGTTATTAATTTGGGAAACTCTGGTACAAATTAGTGGCAGAACACTATATTCCTTTGTTGAGTTTCTAATTTCAGATTCAGAATTTAACATCTGATGTCCAAAATGGGCAGAACCACTGTGATTTACCTTCTACAGGTGCAAAAACTAAAAAGAAACAAAATATTTAGGATAGTCTTTGATGTAGTTGTTGATGGTATAGAATTAGTTTATATGTAAATTGCTTGCAATGTTAAGTTTTTGTGTGGCTATTTGAGAAAAAAAAAATGATTCAGTGGAAGTCATGTTTGCCCTTAAATTATATCGTAGTGCTTAAAATGTGACAAACTATGATTTAACTGGTGTCTCACGTTCTAAATTTTAATTAAAGACTGGTGCAAGTTGCACAATTTCTCTTTGTCCAGTGTTGTACAGATTTAAACACAACCACACTCAAACTACACACACAAATCTCAGGTATTTATCAAGTACTTCAGTTGAAATCAGGCACATAGGTAAAAAAAAAATAATAATAATAAAAAAAACACAGCCAAGCATTTCACTGGCAAACATTCTTTAATGGTCGCAAAAATACAAGGAAGGGGAAAAGGTGTATTTTCTGCCCTACAACCAAAAAAAAAAAAAAAAAGAAAAAAAAAAAAAAATCATGCATACAAACAGAATGGCAACAATTCATCAAGAGGGCTTGTGAAGGGACTAAAGGCTTTCTAGCAATGTACCAACTTAGGCCTACAGCTGAGAAGAGCAAAAATGTTCTGAAGGCATGCGTCAGACCACCTGCAGCTTTGCAAAATGTCAAGAGGTAAATTTAAGGTTTTAAATGGCATCGATATCAATGTCCTCCTCTTCTTTTTCAGACTTCTCTGGCTTCGTTGTTTCCATCTTCAGCTCACGTGCAGAAGATGAATACACCACCTTGACAAATGTGCCAGAAAACATTTTTAGCATTAACCAAAAATAGTGTTCATATGAAAATCTTAGAACATGTAGAAAATGAGGGCAAATGAGGGATTTATTCCTCATAATGTAACTGAGTATTACAAAACACTAACAGAATTTGAACTGCATCCATCCAAATGGGTCAAACTTTTGAGGCAAAACATTTAGTCTAGATTTCAGCTTAATCTGGGTCTGGGAAACCAGCCTATTGATTTTCTCACTAAACCAATAATCACCTCCACATTGTCCTCGTCTTCCTCGCCCTCTTCCTCACTGCCCTCACTCTCCTCCTCAGCCTCCTTCAGCCATTTCACAAAAGGCTCTGCCTTAGCATGGATCTCCTTAGCGAGTTCTTTAGAGACATACTTCTTAGAAACCTGGAAGGAACAGACATCATAACATCCTAAGGTGGGGGAGAGAAAAAAAAAACCCTAACAAAACAAACAAAAAAAAAACTTAATTGACAAAGTTCAAATGTTTTGCATTTCGCAGCTGTGTTTAAAGTGTATGCCTTTCTACCTAAATAAAACTGAACAGGGTATTTCTCCAGTGCTGGATGAGCAAAAAATATGGGGGGAAGGGAAAAAAAAAAAAAAAAAAAAAAAGTATCCATGTTAAAGAACAAATTCTCTTATCTAAGAATAATATTTAACTTATACAACTTGTGGCACCTTTGCCAACATTTGGTAGATTAGACAGTGAACTGTGAAGGACCTGCCATGGATTTCATGCATAGCAGTTGTGTTGATCAACTGCTCTGACAGCTTTAAAATGTTTACAATAGTAGTGGGGAGTATAGGCAAAAACTTATCGCAGAATTAATTCAGATGACTGACAGCTTCAGTATATTTCAAGGCATGTGTCAATATTGCTTTCTAACCGTAACAAGATAAAGGAGAGCATGTAAAGCGCACACTGGCTTCTCTGAGCAGCACAAAATCAGTACAAAACTGAAATTATTGTTTAAAATCTTTTAGCCTGAATGTTGTTTTACATTCCTCATGTGCATCTCATACACTCGAGTTTTAACCCATGACAATAAGACGCTGTTGGAGTTTAGTAAAGATTACAAGCCATTCACATTAATTTTTTTCTGAGAACCTGTGGACTAGTCAGAGCCTCTAGACTAACTAGTGGCTAACAACTAATCCCATAAGACTTTTCTTTACACTCCGTTTTCCCACTGTGAACTCATTATGCAATCCAATGTCCGCTCCTTTGACACACTGGACTAATTTAGTTTAACCAACAGCATGTTTTGCACTGTTTTACGTTGCCTTATATGCATACTGGTGTAACGGCTTATACCTTAAGAAGAATTTCAATCACTATATTGAATAAGCCAGAATATCACCCACCCACCACTAGTTCACATTCATAATTACTCTCCAAACAATGAAATAATTAAATACTGTCATACTAGCAAGCTTACACAGAAATGTTTTTTGTACCCCCCCTTCAGTTAGCTTTTTCTACAAAACTGTACAGGACACAGATGTTCATTATTCAGTCAGGAACGTGGCTGCAAGCTCATACATTGAAACAAATGAACACAAACTATTTTCCAAACCAGGTGAGTGTTTTAACTCACCTTCTCAGCCCATGCAAGTATGACATCTTCCTCCAGCAGGTCTGCATCATACAGGTCTTTGAGAACAATGGACACACGGGGCAGCAACTGACTCTGATGGAGTTTCACCAGGCATTCAAAACCACCCAAGAGGTACTTCTGAGCCTTTTTATCATTGTGGCAGAACTGATGCAAAAGACAGGTGCATTAATTGGACACAATGACAAGTAACTACAAAAGGTCAAAACAAAACCAAATAAATTACAAAAATACTAATAATAGCCATCTCACAATCTATGACTTTCAATACACAGTCGAACCATCCTACTAAATCAGGTATTTATAGAGTACATCACATTTGAGAGCGCTCACTGCTAGTGCTATAAATAAAAGAATAAAGGATCATTTTTAGGAAAATAAAAAAAAAATCTCTTTGAGGAATGAGCACACATTTGCTGCCTTTGAATAAAACAAGACATGAAACAGACAACTGAGACTGCTGACTGAGACTGCACTTACTCTGAGGAAATGTCGTTTGTACTTCTTGATCTGCTCACGGATGTTCTCGTCAAACAGCAGCTCACTCAGGATCAGTGGGCCCATGGCCCTCACCTCAAGCCGCTCTGCTTCAGCCAAGATTTCCTTATCAGCCGAATCAATCACTCCCTCCTCCTTCTTTTGCTGCAAATAAGGAGGAAAGTCAAAATGAGAGCAAACAGCAGGAAAAAAAAAAAAGAACCCTCAAACACTAAACACAAAGCATGTATTCTATATGCAACACACGCAGACACAAGACACAAAAGATTTTTCTGTGTTTACTTGTCAATCTTCAAAACAAACATTCCAAAATAGGTCAAGCAAACTTGTGTTACCAAGCACACCTTCACAAAGTTGTAGAATATGTTAACCCTCTCCTCCAGAGTCTTCTCCAGATCGTCACTCAGTGTAAGACCCTTAGCATGCTCACTGATCTCCTCCATGCGGCGTCGCTGGGCCTCCTCTGTGGTCTCTTCTGCCCAGTCTTCATCATCATCATCCCCATCCTGTCCAGATAAAGTCATACAGCACAGACAATTTGCAAGACTGGTTGAAACCTTAATGACGTGATGCATCCCGATGATAAGAAGCACACCTGCTTACTTTAGTGCTAAAATATGTGTGATGCCCAATACCAAAAGAGGCTCTTCCAGTAACATTAAAGTTTGGCATCTGCCGTGAACAGTTAGCAGTTGGGGGTTGAACGCCAACTTGCTGTAACTATTATGAGCCTTGCCTACATGATCGCCCTAGGGCTACTGATTTAAAAAAAATTTGATTAAGGCCAGCTGGCACAATATGCTGTGCTTTGTAACAAAAACAAAATTTTGAAATTGTGTACCAGTTAATTGTTTTTTATTTTGGTTGTTTGGGCAGCTAAACAACAAAGAACACAAAAATAAAAAGATATACTGGTTGTTCATTTGTTTACTTTTACATGGTATATCTTGATCTCGCGGTTACAGTCTCCCTTTCTGTTTGCTGTGCGGGAGAGGGGAAAAATTTTTTAAAAAGACGATCCAAGTAAACGGGGTGGAGAGAAATGGGGGTTGAACACTGCAGTCACAGCTGGCCCAATTTCCAGGTTGTGTGGAGCTGTATAGTATAGTATAGTATAGTATAGTATAAAAAACCCACAAAACAAAAACATAGATGGAAATTCATTCTATAAGCCACATTACAGTTACTGAAATGGCCCAACATGAATCCCCTAGAACAGTGGTATCTCGACATTTAGGGCCTTTCTCTGCCATTTTTTAAGCCAAGGCTGGGTTTTCTAATGCTGCACACCCAACCTGCACTGTTTAAGGACATGATTACAAATCCTAAACATCTCTTAGATCAATCAGGGACAACCATCTGGCACAGGTGGACTCCCTTGTGGTCTGTTTCTGGGCACATAGTCATATAAAAATGGGGATAAAGCCACTTAAAGAAGATAGACCTATCGCTTTCAGCAGAGGAACAAGCAGTTGACCCTCACTCTTGAAATTCTATAGTGTAAGGGAGACCATACTCACCACAGCATCAGGGGCATCTATGTCATTGTTTCCAGCCTCCCCGCCACTCGAGCCATTCTCCTTGTCTTTTTTGCGATTCTTTTTCTCTTTCTCCTTCTTGACAGATCCACTCTCATTCTCTGGACAGGAAACACACAAAACAAATCAGCATTAAATTTAATAGGTCTGTGTACATAACCTCACTTAAAGTATATATTTTGTTAGTGTGATTCATCACAAGCTGAAAGAAAGTTTGAATCCTCATCACATGCACAGAAACCAAAGCTGGAGGGCTAAAGCATGTGAGATTTTTCACAGCCTGCAAAACTGTGTGAACATTTTTTTTTTCCACCTTTAACACATACTCGTTCCACCAGACAGAAGTTATATCAGTGATCTAACTGTTTGGTTAGAAAGCCATGTATTGATTAATGGTCCATCCAGGGCAATCCATGCATGTGGTATGGCCTTTGCTGCTGAACAATAGCAAGAAGAATTTTGCAGTTAAGCCAGAGAGCCATCACTCAAAAGGAAGCAGGTGCCAAAAGTCATGAAACAAATGCCCATGGCTTTAGACACTACTGCAACATTTCACCAATGCAGAGCACTCCAAGAAAACACTGAGTCATACCAACAGTTCCAGAGTTACATGACAGTAAGGCTCTGCAGTTTCATCTGGACCTGCACAGACCTCAAAAATAGCCTATAGTGAAACAATCGACACACTACATTACTGGAGGTGAAAGACATAGCCCTTCACCCAGCAAAGGACTGTTGCCAAACACAAGGCTTATATTGGTATTAAATTTATTTGATACGATTTGATAAGCTAGTAATGAAGCAACAAGCCAATATATTGGACCGGTACTGGTAGCACTACTGTCTTTACTAAATGGACTGGATACTTGCCACATATCATATGCTTTCTTAGGAATAATAATACATATATCTGATCAGTGCATGGTATCTGCAGATACTGGACCCCAGAAGCAGCATCATGACAGAAAAGGTTGCACAGGTGCATTGTCAACTAGCAGTCTCAAACAGGACCAAAAGGAACCTCAACTTACCGGGTGGATTTTTGAGAATGAAGGTGCACAATTTGTGTCTGGTGTCCAACATGCCTCGGTACCCACAGGCCTTGCAGGAGTTTCCTATGGTCTGCTTTTTGGGATTGATGTGCTGCAAGAGAAAAGTCCTTGTGAATTTACAAAAATGTAGGTGAATTTTTTAACCATTACAAATTGCACACTGAATACTAAATTGTGTTTCAATGCACTTGACAGACATGCTGGAAGATTTTGGCTTTAATAGTCGAAAAGTGTACTACCTTCACCACTATGAAAGTCATTTTACAAGGTTTTAGAAACCATGTGCTTGTGAGTGCCAGCCAAGTTGAGAAACAAGTATGTGAGTGCCACTGAGAAAGTATGACTGAATATTTTCCCGCTAACATTAGGATAAATACATAAAAACTAAAACAATGCGTCAGCTTAACTGTTCGCAAACCCTAATATTTACAGTTACCATTCAATTCCTAGTTTATCTAAACCAATTTTTCTTTAAAATTCAATCAGATGTGCTGTTGATGTAATTTAACAAACACATGCGATGGCTAGAGCACACAGAGAAGTCATAAGCCAAACATGTGCTCGTTTCTCTATTCTTTTCAAAACAAAAATCTTCCACTGTATTTAAGTTTGCTTTTATTCTAATGTTATATCTTGTTTTGCTAGCAAAAAACACTTTCTGCAAAGAAAAACTGTTTCAATGGAGTTCCCTTGGCTGTACATGCGCTCTGACTTCCTTTTTCAAAGACAGTACATAAAAGTACCAAAAGGAAGGCTTAAATGTTAAAATAAAAAATAAAAAAGTAATTGGCCTCAGTTTGCAGATCCTACTGGTGAAAACATTCCGCAACACTCAAGAATAAACATAAAATAAACAAATCCTGGAGGGCCAGTGTCCAGGAGACTTGATTTCCCTGCTTAAACTCATCTGTTAAGTGCCAGGTTTAGTGAGTGTTTTTTTTCACATATAGTTCATTTTAAAAGAACCGAACAGAGTTCTGTTAAAGTGAACCTGGAAGGAAACCAACTGCAAATGACCTCAGTTCTTTTTGCATTCACGGTGTAACTGAACTCTAAAGAAAACTGTTTTCTTTCTGGTCCTTTAAGATCTCAGACCACAGCCCCATTAGAACTTGCCCCCCTTTCACAGCATTCAGGTGCTCCACCCAGTAAATTTTCATTCATTCAGTGTGAAAGCAGCTGAAAATTGCGTTGCGTGCCCAGCTTGAGCCTTTAACATGAAATCACATCTATATCGCTTTAATATGTCAAGCGTTGCTGTCTGTCTCAGATCACGGACATACTTTATCCTGAGCAGAACCTTATGAATGATCCTTGGTCTGTTTTACCTGCTGAATTGCTGTAGACTGTGGCTGTGTGCAGAGTGAGCCTCAAGGTCTTCACCATAAAGCAAAGCTAAAGTCAACTGTGGCTGTTTTGTTTTCACAATTTACTAATTAATCGAGCCACAAGAACTACAAATGAACCGAACTGAGACCACCTTGAAAAGTGGTTTCAGGTCGGTTTGTTTTAGGGGGCCCGAATTTGTTTGGTGTGTTCACTTATGCAAAAGAAACCATAACTCAACGGTCTGAGTCCACTTCAGGCGCTGAAACGCCCCAAGTGCAAAAACACACCAAGTAGGGAAACTACTAAACTGTGCTGGACACTTTCCCTCCAGACAGAGTTGTGCACCCCTGATCTCCATCGCTGTAGGCTCCTTATGAATGCCACTGCTAAAGACATTATGTTCTCTCTGCAGCACAAACATTCCTAAGCAGGAAGGGGGAAAAAAAACAGCTAGTTGAGACAATACAACCCAGATTGCTGCACTGCAACACCAAGGAGGCGATCTTCCTCAATCCTCCTTCCTGACACTGCTTTCAAACAAAATATAGCCTCCCCTGAAACACTCAGGTGATGTCTTTTCTGCCCATCCCTGCGAACTCTGTGGTCATACTGATCATCTCAATTACAGCTTAACCAGTGACTCTCCAGGATCAGTAGCCTCTCCCATAGAAGCCACTAACAATTTAGGTGTTAAGTCAGCTCTTATGAGCAGTCATTTCTTTCTGGCACATTGGGCAAAATCACCTTTGTACTCATACACTATTGATAACCTTACAGGAACCTGCATATTCAGCAACACATTCAAACCTGTAGCCAATACAGAGGGTACCAAGTTCACTCATTCAAACTGTATGGTCACACACGTAAGCCTTTCAAGAGACTCGTCACCAACAGCTCTGATCCTCCATAGTCAACCAGGCAATTGGCCAATTCTACAACCAGCAAAGAAAATGCTAGCTGGTGAAAATAATTACTAGTTCTAGTTGGTCTAAATCAGCCTTTTTACAAAAGATGAAAGGACAAGGGGGCATTTATATTTACCAAATCGGTTTCTGGATTGTCACACTCAGGACACAGCACAAACTTGCGAATGAATCCATCCAGCATGTCTTGCAGTTTGTTTGCCTCATGAGATCCATTGACAATGTAGCGGTCATTCTTGGCATCAAACTGAGTCTGGGCTCCCAACTCACAGCCAAAGAACTTGGTGGGATCTAGAGAGAGCATTTTAAGCATTACAGGTATTTGACAATCTTCTTAGGGCTCTATTGAGCCCTCCAAAAAGTGCTCAAGCAGTACTCACAAGTTGGAGGCCTATTAAGTGCCTTGGCAACATCAACCATGTTGACTATGACGGTCTTGATTCCATTTCCTTTGCCTTCCACCTACCAGGAAAATAAGTTACATTAATGCAGATCCAAGGTGTTCCAAGTAAACCAAATACACAAATCTCGTTTTTAAACGGACACGGATACAGTATATATCAAAACTGCAGGCCATACCCACCTTAGCAATCAGACGGGGCATCTTATAGCGGTAGAACTGGTCTGAAACGCTGCGGTTGACGTTGACAGACATTTTAGTTTGCTGTAGGCTTTATCAGCAAGATGTAAAGATCTTGAACTGGCAATTTTTGGTATCTTCTGTCTCGAAAGGAGGGGATGACATAAACGACTGCAAGAGGACTGTGTCCCTGACATGAAAAAGGTATGGCCACTCAGGCTCTAAACTGCAAGCTCGTAGGCTAAGTTCCCCACACACAGGTTTCAAAAGCCGTCCAACAGCTCTGTAAAACAAAGAACAGCATAGATGAGCAGAAGTAGATGAGTAAATTTGGGTACCTCAGCGTCCATTATATAACGCTACCCTTATAAACTTGGCCTCAACATCAATATGGGAGCACAACGTGGTTCCCACCCAAAGGCAGAAGGAACACACTCTTATCTGCTGGTAACAGCTGTGTGCTCCTAACCAACTCGACAGTCAAACGACATCGAATATTACAGGGTGGAAAAAACGCAATAAATATACATTATTTGCTTCACATGTTACCATTAGCACACAGGCACACGCCACATGTCTCAACTTACACGAAACAATAAATACTGTATGCTCAAATAAGTTACACGAACAACTGTTGGATATTGACACAAGAAAATAAGTTCTAACTTTAACTTAAATGGCCAATTATCAGTGGAGAAGTTGTGTAAAGCGTGCTGCAGAATGCGTCACTCCTCGCCAAGCAAACACGGTGTGACAGCAGCTACGAATTAGGAGGAGTGGGCCGCCATTTTGAGCCACACTTCAGCGTTTCCAGGGGGGTGAAATACGAGAAAGCACGCACATACTGAAAAAATAATCATGTGGTAAACTCAATGCCATCATACCTTTCCCATCCGCAGCTCCTGACGTCCAGGTACTCGCCGTTTGCGTAAAATAAAGACATAAACACACCGCTGGTCGCCCTGAGATGCAGCGAAGTGTATTCTGGATGATGAGCGGCTGTAAGCTGAAGCAGAGGAGGACAGCGCTGTATGGAGTTAGTTAACCCTGGCACTGCAGAGGGATAAAGCCCCGAAGAGAAAACTCGAGACGCCCTCAAAACAGGGGGATCTGGAACGAACCAAATAAACACTGATCAGCGGCAGCTTAGCGCTAGTCCAACGTGAACGCTCGCTAGCTAGCTTAGCTAACCTAGCCTAGTTAACATGACGTTACCGTTAGCTAGCTACCTCTCGGGTCTCCTAGTCTGGCTCTGGAGTGCACCGCAAATTTGACCGTTTTCCCTGGTCACTGCAGGCTTGCCAATTAGCTGCTGAGTTATTTTAGATGCGCTGTGAGTAGGGACAACGCTGAAATGTGAGGTGGTAACCAAGGACCAGGATAAGACATTCAGAATGGAAACCTAAGCTAGCTAGCTCATGCTAAGTGTCTAGTTATTCCGAGCTTACTAGCTACCATATGGCAGGACTTCTTAGCCTATAGCTTAGCTGACGCCAAACCAGCTCACTGCCTCTCGCTCTAGCGCGCTAATGCTACGTGTTTGAAACACAATTCACGGCACTAAAAATGACTTCAATATAAAACGATGGGTGCTCGTCAGTTTATGTGGGCAAAGAAGAAGAAGCAGCAGCAGCACACGTACCTCAGGATCCTGTTAGCGTGTGCAACGCCACAATGCGTTCCTATGGCAGCGTGACTGGGAACCTTAAGCTACCGCGAAACTCTCCCCGCCCATTCAGCATCACAGATTCGGCACGGTGTCTGCTCGCCGCTCTGTGGGTCATCACTATTTGCTCCTTTGGCTGTCAGTCATTCTCTCAACTCTGAGGGTAGAAACTTTAACAGAACAATATGAATATAAACATTTTAGCTACCTTATCGACCTTCCAGTGTGTAAATGAATAAGTTGTAAATGAATTTGTAAAAAAGTAAATCAATAAGAAAAAAAAATCTTATTTAAAGTGCCCATATCCTAGTTTTTAAGTGGGTCTACTTACAAAGTTTTGGTTTTATGCAGCAAAAAGAAATACTTCATTTTTTTACAATTCAATTTTCCAACCTTTCTTGATCTTTTAAAATGAAACAGGCTGTCACATTAAAACTGATATATGTAAATATGTTTTGTTGTGATTGGCTGAGCAAGAATGAGCAAGGCTAAATTGCTGAATCTGTCTGTGTGTGAATACATTTAGTCATATCTCTTGGGCTGTTTACAGCTTAATTTCTACAGACTGTATAGACAGCAGAGTGAATATGTTTTTTTTGTTTTGTTTTTATAAAGCAAGGTAATTTTGGCTTTCCATGATGAGAGCCCTTAAAAATCCATAAAAACTCTACGTAAATATGTAAATCACTCTAAGTAAATAACTCAAACAGATGGCCTTTTTTGATGCATAAATGGCAAGCTTCTGAATAGGACCACATTTCAGATCTGCAACCCTTTCAGAGTGCATTCCGCTTTTTGTAATGACACAAATACCCATCTACCCAGGACAGAGGATGGCACACAGAGTGAAAGCTCTGGATGTGTTTTCATCCTGCTGCAGAACAAAGGCTTCCTGCCAGAGTCACACAGGCCAAAGAGGGAGGAATTTATGGAACAAACAGGCAGGATGGACCCTCAGGATTACCTGTGGAATTACAAGGGGTGAAAAGGCTTACTGCTGAATGGCCAGTGTGTGGCACATTGGACAACAGCACACACAGGCCAAACATAGCCAGAGGAACAGTAAACACAAATTCTAGCATACTTGTAGAGTAAGGTAAGCTTATTATGCAGTGAAGGCATTCTGTGTTTAAAGGCACGTGTTATTAAATTGATCTTAAAATAAAATACTGGTAAAAAACACCTAAGCATTGATATGTTTGTTGGCATATTTAAAATTTTGTCATTTAAACTGGTTTTAAGAGGCCACTGACCATAAAAAGTCCTCCCAGCATAAAAAGGTACTGTTGCTGCTGTTGCTACATTGCTAGCATCAATCAATTCATGCGGCCTGTCGCTGTACCTGTTCAATAAAAGAGCATTTGCCCATATGCGCCACATTTTCCACATCTTCTTAGGCGAAAGGGGTATGTTTTTACATATTTACTGTAATGAAGCTAATGGGGCCGCTGTGTATATAATGTTAAGGAGAGGTGAAAACTGAGGCCCATAGGTGCTCTTCTGTAACACCAACAAGCATTGAGTCAATTTTGTGTATGTACATCATTAGTTTTTTATTTGCCATTTTCTACCAGTAAACATGTTTGAATTTAGCATGTTGTGAAATTTAGAATACTTCATTTTTTGCCACAAATGATATGACAGTTTAGACTCTGGCTGCTGGGATATGTAGTGCTTGTGACATTTAGCCTGAAGCATAAACAGAGGGCTTTAAATAGTTGTTGCGGTTTTGTAATGGGGTCTCAAAAGTTCATCCATCAGTTGCCTATTCTGAAACACTTTAATCGAGTCAACACCAGGTCAATAAACTCCACTACTTGCACTGTAAAAGCACTTTTTGTCCAAATGTTTGCTCATCCAGTGTTTCGTCTAATATCAAGGGTATTAATAGAGAGTTTGTTTCCCCTTTGCTGCAGTAACAGCCTCTACGTTTTGGGAATGTTTTACAGTAGATTTTACAGCAGAATTTACTTTTTCGTGGAGTGCCTGGATATTTTGGATAAACTTTGGATAGTCTTTTGGAGATACTGTCTGTATTGGATCTTGCAAAAACACACTCCTGCACTGGTGAGCTCACCTGAATCAACATAAACAAATTACACTAGCTGCACATAAGATTGCCATCTACTGAAATGTTAACTGTTGACTTTATATGACTCCATGAACAAAAAAGTGCTAAAGCGTTTAAAGGTGCTATTCTACATGCATCTTGAAGTTTCCTTATTTGTCAGCATTGCATGTGCAGTAGGATTTGCTGTGTTTTTGGTTTATATGTCTATATAATAAAGGTTGATTCATGTTTCCCTTAGACTTGTATTTTAAAGTTTGAAGCATATTGGATGAATATGTTAAAGGGGCACTCTGTCTGCAAAGAAAAAAAAATAACCATCGCTACATTTGTCACCACACCAACTTGCCTTCTACACTGGTGCCACAATCACCCTGAGAATGAGATTTTCCAGTTAAAAGAGTAGAAAAAAAACTACCTTCAGATAATGTATTTTGAAGTTTTTTGTTTCCCACTTAGCTGGCCAGTTCATGATGCCAGATAGCTAATGTTACTGCTAGGAAGAAATATCATGTTTGCATTTATTAGCTTCTACATTAGTGGGGGGAGGTCAGGGTGTACCATGCAAGCTGGGTATTGCAGACAGAGAACATCGATGGCCTATCCTGTTTGTGGCATTGGGGAAGGATACATTCATTAAGTAGCTTTATTTGGAACAATACATCATTCATAGCCACCACTACATGCAGGGGTCAAAACATAAGCAGGCAAATTCACATTTAACAAAATCAAGAACTACAGAAGCCAAATACCTGCACTCAGAGCTACACAGTATTATAGGCATGATTTCAAAAAAGCAAAGCCAGAGTATATGCTAGGGGTGTAAATCGCAAGATTCATCACGCTATGATCTCACATCGATTCTTTTAACCATCGATACAATCATTTTCGATACTTTGAAACTTGCCACGATGCGATTCGGTTTGGTAGTGGTTTGTTTTGACACAACTGGATTCCAGACGATCTGTTATATTTCTATGAATTCACAAATGCAGACAAAAATATAATTTGACCATTTTATTATTAAATGCCAAATACACAGTCATGACCAGAAAACAATGTAACAGTAAATAGATACTGTAAACAAGAGCAATTAACATTGTGAAATGAGGTAGGCTAAACAGTTTTACGGCGAATATCTACAGCAGGAAATCTATTTTGCTTACTACTATTGTTTAGTAGTAGTAAATGGCATTTTAATCAAATATATCATTGAAAAAAAGACTCAAGTAAGAAAAAAGTGAAACAACCCAACTACTTCCAAAAAAAGCGATGAGTATTACGTCTGCCATCAACTTCATTTGCAAGGATATGCGGCCTGTTGTAGAAAAGGAAGGCTTTCGTGAACTTCTGCACACGCAGGAGCCCAAATACAACATTCCCTCTCGACAACTTCAGTGAAAGCTGCACACATAAACGGTGTCAAGAAGTACAAGATGACATTAAACACCAGCTAACGGATGCAGGACGACACGCAATCACAACAGATGGCTGGACAACCGAAGCGTATGCAACCACAACCTGTCACTTCATTGCTGCTGGCTGGCAAATGAAGAATTAACGTTACGTTCTTCAAACACGCGTTTTGAACGACACACATACAAGTGTAAACATACAGGCAGTGCTGAGAGAAGCACGTGAAGAGCGGAATTTACAAGACAAAAAATCCCCGCTCTTGTGACCGACAGTGCCACCAACATCTAACGCCGCGCATTGACGGTGTTGCCAACTCCTCAGTAAGTACGCCATCGCCTACTTTGCATTATCGTGCATTTGCGTGTATTTGAAGCTGTAGAATAAAGGAATAACACTGTGGGAGAGAAAAAAGTGAGTAAAAAACACCCTGAATGTGTTAGAACTACAAATGAACTCTGAATAAATTAACTTCTTATGTTGATTCTTTTTTTTTGCCTTTGAAATAGGCCGTCACTTCTCAAAATTACTTCATGACTTTAATGCTTTGTCTAGACCCACATTACATGTTTACGTAAATTACATAAATCAGTTTTGTCCTGTGTTGTTAAATGTTAGCATATCAAATTTATTAACAATAAAAAAATAATAAAATAATAATAATAATAATAATAATAAAAAAGCTGGAGGTTAGGGAACTGGCCCTGTGACCGGAAGGTTGCCAGTTTGATCCCCAGTTCCGACAGTCCATGAATGAGGTGTCCTTCAGCAAGACACCTAATTCCCTATTGCTCCCTGGGCACCGTGGATAGAGCTGCCCACCACTCCGGGCAAGTGTGCTCACTGCACCGGGTTTTTCCCGGTTTGTGGGATTTAAAAAGTATCACTTACTTAATATGGGGGCAGTGTCAGCGGCTTTGGGCATGCAGATCATTTGCGCTGTGGACGTGGAGCGGCGTAGGTATGCTCTGACTGTGAGACTGAGCACTGAGTGCTGTGGGACCCGCTGCTCGCTGAGGACACTAACTGAAGAACATGTGTGTTCACCTCAGAGTCTCCAAAAGTCTCCAATAACACCAGAACATCGTTAGATTTGTCGCTAGTCGCTTTTTTAAAAAAAGACACTAAATATAGCGACAAAGTCGCTAAGTTTGCAACACTGCGCATTGAATGCTTCGTGCATACCATTAACCTAGCAACACAGGAAGGCCTGAAATGTGCCGGTGCAGTACGGCTGTTGGGGCGAGTAAGACGGCAGCTTAGCTACTTTAAAAGAGAAGCAGAAGTTACTTGGAGATCCAGAACACGTAACAACGGGAGAGTGTATAAAACAGTTTTCTTCGCTGCTGCTGCTCGGACACAAACACGTATTTGGCGGACTGCAACATACAGCCCCCCATAGCTTAGCACACAAGAGGAAATATACAGATAATGTTTGAACGCGTGTGCATCGATGCACCTGGTAGTTTGCTATTTGGGTCGATGCATCGATACAGATCGATGGATTGTTCCATCACTAGTATATACCTGTATGTATAGATCTGTAGGTCTGAATTATGCTTTGCAAGTTTTAGGCCGTAATGTCGCTTTAAGAACAGTCTAACCTATCTGACGCATAAAATGAACAACATTAAAACTGATATAGAAATAGAAGCCGAGCTCCAAATGTCATTTTGGTTTTAATTATAAAAAGAATGACCGAGAGTTTGCCATGAAAAAAAAATCCAAACCACAGAAGTCAGAAGCATGACTAATAAATAATAATTATTCTTGCATAATACACCCCAGATCTGAATAATGTCAGATATGAACGTCATTAAACTGCAGAATATAGGGGAAAATTGTGCAGACTTGGTACACCATTGTTACTGCCTGCCCTGGATTTAATGTTGTGTTTCATCAAATACGACGTCCTCTAGAGGGCAGCATAGCATGAACATTACACTGAGTGCACAGGGCCGCATCAGAGCCGGTTTATGAGGAGCCTGGCCACTCCCTTTTCCTCCCGTCACATCAAAAACAGGCCTGCTAAACAGCAGAGGGCGCTCGCGAGTGAGTCCTCAATAAGTGGAAGTAAATGCAGCTCAACGGCTAAAAACGAAAACTTAAAATAGTTTCTGATCATTTACCCAGAACGTTTCTTTAATTTTAGAAAGTAGAAGGATGTATTTCACAAAAAAACAAAGAAAACTCACCTGTATTTTTCCTTTTTTCTGCAGCAAACGGGTTTTGGGCAGCAGGAGGCGGGCTTTGCTGCTAGAGAGTGATGATTGATTGGCGAGCGGAGCAGCTCATTGGCTGTTTTCACTCACTGACGTCATGGACATACATGAAGCGCCGTTTTAAACTCCTATAGCTCGATTTTAAAAGCTCTTAAAATATAACAGCGGTGTTAAAATGTTTTATGATATTCACTGTTCAGAAAATTATTGTAGTCTTTTCCATTAAAAATGTTTAAGCATTTATAAACTATGATTTTGGCCAAATGCTCCATATCATCCCATTCATTTTGGACTTGGGAGCGCCCTCTAGCGACTGAGAAAACCGGAAGACGTTGCAGAGTGCTAATTCTCTCTACGAGTTCTCTGGACGCATGCCCATTAGGTCCATTCACCTCAGTTGAACTTAAATGGAATGCCTGCAAAATCTGTCATGTGTTCTGTCCTTATATAACAGCCTGGGACATAATTCAATTTAAAATAAAACTCCCATATGAGATGGGAAATTGGATGTGAAATATGAAATTCAGCCCATACTTATGGAGATCTAACTACTACAATTATTTTTTATATTTACTGTGATAACACACACACACACACACACACACACACACACACACACACACACACGTATATATAAACACTAAATGTTCTTTATTCTTATTCTTTATTGCAATGATGTCAGAGTGCCTGACATCAGTGCCTCAAAGGAAGCATAATGCTGTCACGCTATTAGACTTTCTACCACTGAAGAACTTTTCGTTTTTAAAGAGGAAAGTCTGTGCAAGAACAAACTGCAACAGTAATCATTCAGTATACCATAAGTGATTTAACACGGAACGTAGAACTGGGAGGTCAGGAGAGGGATGTCAGTCAGAAATGGGGCTATTCAATAACTGCTACATGTTCATGTTTATCTAATATGCTTTTCTAGATATAGGTTGAAATCTGCTTTGTGCCCATTCATTGTCATTGTATACCTGTCTATCTCACCACTGTAGGCTATGAGCAAATGTGTGTAGTAATTATTTGCAGTTATGTATGTGGACGGCTCTACTGAATTGGTTTAAAGTCAAAGTTGAAAACACATTTCAGACTGTTAACTGACTTGAACTTTTGCTTTGACTGACCCTATGCCTTAATTCTGTTAAATGACTGAACATTCCATTTTGTCACTATTAAAACATTCATATCACTACCGAATCTTTACCAAATGTTTCAGTAGTGACTGTTTGAGTAGATACCATTTTAGGTAATTATTTTGAGCATAACATAAAATCCTAAAATTTTTATTAAACACAAAACGTTTCCATAATTGCAAAAAAATCTATGTTTTTGTAGTATCAATTCCTAAAGTTACACACAGATTTTCAGACTTTGGGACACCTTTGTCCTGGACTAATACTCTTTGTATTTTGGTAGTGACATGAAAACATACATAGTTTTTTTAATTAAGTTGTTCTGTTTAAAAAGGTTAAACCTGTAATTAATCTAAATCATTCAAACCCACTTTTAAAGAAATAACAAAGAAACCAAATAGAAAACAGCATTGAAAAAAAGTGAAATATAGAAAGTAAAGTATGAGGGATGACTTTGAATATTGTTGCAAACAAACAAAAAAGAGTTATTTTATTCCATTTTTATTCTTCTACATCATCACAACATGTTGGAGATACTTGCTTCATTTGGCCAGTGACAGTATGTTAGGTGTACTACTATCTCGATTAATGCCTTGGGATTATTTAGATCATAACATATCATAACATAATCAATGTTTTTTTTTTTTTGCTGTGCAAATGCAGCTTGAATGAATCAGGTAGAAAGCTGTGCATCCAAAAAAATGACTCATTGCTCTTCTCTAAGTATTTTCAAATAATAATTCTTTTAGATGTGCAGAAGTATAATTGGGAGAAAAGAAAAATTTCTCTGTTCCTCATGGGTCATTCACAGTCACACCTTTATGTGCTTGGATCCCTTCTGTTCTCTTGCTCACACCTCTGACATTTCAGCTTTAAATTTTCAGTGTTTCATTTTACACCAAGATTATCCTAAAAAGTGAAACATGGTTTCTAACCAGTTTCAGTTCCTAGGGTGATAGATTTTTGATGTGCTATAAGTTCCACTGTGATTTGATAAAGTACAGTGTAGTTTTTTTTACATTTGGTGGTCCTACTGAAGCTGTTCTTTACCGGGTTATGTTTACTTCGCTGTAGTGGGAAGAAATTAACATTTTTGGCACAATTTGAAATTGCCTGTTACCCTTTACATTATGTGTACATATCATGAAAAACTAACCAATTGAAATAGCCCAAAGTGACTTGGAAAAAAGTCTGGTTCCAATGATTTACATTAAATGTAAAGTAGTTTTTTTCCTTCTCTTGTAAAGTTGTCATTTTGGAGATACAAGGTTTTCTTCTGACAACAGCGACTTGTCAGTAGTTCACCAAAGTAGCAGTTGTTTTACTTGAGTATAGGTCTAGGCTATTCTACCTGTCTCTATGTGTGCCATATCTTGAAATCAAGGTCAAGATTCTTTAAATGGATTGCACTATTTATTTTTTTGTCATGTATAGTACAGCACAAGACAGTCATGTATAGTATTCAATTCAAGATGAGGATAAGAGATGCTCACAATCAGAGATGTGCCTTAACTTGTAACAATGAAGCCAGTCAACAGTAAGCCCTCCCACTCAATAGTCACATTTCTTCTCCCCATTCTAATCAAATAAAAGAGGCTGGCCATTGAGTCATGCGCTATTAGCAGACCCTTAAATGACTTAATGACTCATACTAGAGAAGGGGGCTACATCATGACAACAGAGCAGACCAGGATAACCACAATACCAGCATTTTGAAGAAAAAAAAATGGTCATAATGCTATCTGTGATGAAAAAGGCCCAGCATGGTAGTATAGAGAACAGTGAGTCATTATACGCAATATATGACATCAACACTGCTGACTGGCCAGTATGATTTACTGTAACAGATAGCATGACCGAGTTCTGGCAGTGTCGTTTGATAGAAACAGTGTTCGCTCTAATCACTGTACTGCTCAAAAGTAAGCGACCACTCTTCATTTGTTCTAGTCAAAATGGCCATTAAGTACAAGTTATTCATTTTTCAGCATCAGGAAAAAAAGCAGAATCATGCATTTAACAGAAAATCACACAGAAGCACCAGAAACTAAATATTATATCATATGAATATTTTTCCACAGCTCCAAAGTTCCGTATTAGAAGCTGGTTTCAGTTTCACAATCCAAGTAATCCCAAACTGATACAATGAAAAAGTTTGGTTACATTTAGTTATTGGGACTTGTTATTGTTATTGTTCCTGGAAATTCAATAAATGAAATGGTGGTCTCTGTGCACAGCACTGTACATACACAACCAAGATTCCTTGCACAAAACAAAGCAGTCATAAAATAAGGAGACTTCATACTGTGTTAAAATAAATATTGGCTGAAATGGAATATAATTGAAATCATTCATTTGGTGGAGAAAAGGTTTCATTAAAACATGTGGCCACTGAGCGACAGTCCAGATTATGATTTGTTAGAGTTTGTGTTCTTCTTAAAATGCCTTATTGTTTCAATATATTTTGAGTCTATATCTACTCATTGTGTTTCAAAATTGTGGATGATCTGTACTGAACAGGTATATTTAAATACAAAGTTAGTACAAAGTTAGTATCAACATGACAGCAACCAACAAGATGAATATGAATATCAAAATCAGAGATATTTAGATACAAAGCTACCTATAACTGGGAAGGTCATTAATGTAATGTCATTATACAATCATGTAATTAAAATACAGTCATTACCCCAAATTTGATGGCTATTTTTTTAATCATCTGACTTTCTAACCAAAGCGGCTCTAGAATACAATATTCTATTGTATTCTTCTGTGCACAAAAAATTAAAATATTTAAGTTTGTACATCAACAAAACATGTAATTTGACCAGAAGTGTTCAAACATTTGCATATAACTTTATTGGGCAGTGTTGTGTAAAGGTCAGCATCACTCATCATCTGTTAAATTCTAATCATTGTTAGAACACAAACATATTCAACAGAGAATTACACTGAAACTTTAACAGTTAAATCTAACATTGCATTTTTCAGTATTTAGTATGTCCACCCTTAGTGTTGAGTTGTCTTCTCACAGTGGAAGGACAGACAGAAACACCTGTGGATTTGATCAGAAATGAAGCATAGTGGAGTTTGGTGTTCGCCTCTCCATTAAATATGAAAGGTTTAAGTACTGTTTAACTGTTTCGGTGGTCTGTTAGGCTTTGCAGTTTTGTTGGGAGCCCCCAGTTTTTTAATAATTTTATGAGCACCAGTTTTGGAAACACAATTCTTTACTTATTGTCCTTTGACTTTATTCATGGAAGTAGATTATCTTATATCTAATCTCCTCCGAAACATCTCCTGAAAAATGAACATATTGTACTTATTGGCTGTTTTTACTTGAAATTCAATAAATGAAGGGTGGTCTCTGACCTTTGCACAGTACTGTATATTATAAACCTGTATTGGTGTAAAACTAATGTACTGACCCTAAAAAAGTCTATCTGCATGTATTGCCTCTCTGTAGAGCTGACATCTGGATATTTTTGCTGTATTTTTTCTAAAGAGTACACACAAGTCACTGTTTTAAATTAGCTAAATTCTTAGCTAAATTAGCTTTAAATTGTTTAATTTTGGTTAGAAGCTTTAGGAGAATTATTCTCTTTGAACACATCAATTTATTTATTTTGATGGGGTGAAAGAGGCCCAATCCTGGAGGAACAAAATGTTGAGAAGCAATAGTTGTTTTTCCAAGTGTATGCTGTGAATTTCTCTCCTGAATTATATTTCATGTACAAACAAGGATTAATGTGCATCCATCAAGCATCCTTGGCATTAAAATCAAGCCAGTGGTCTATGGCTCCTGTGTGCTAAGTTTGCACTATAAGCTTCGAAAAACAGATATTATCCAATGGGTTTGATGGGTGCCGGTCCAGGGGCCCAAGCCTCTAGGGGACCCTGTGAGCAATTATGAGAAAAGCAGCTGTTCTGAGACGCTTTAGGAACAGCAGCACAGTAGTAAAAATGAACTAACACTATGTCTCAACAACAAGCAACAACAATAGAACCAAACTACAACCCTTCCAGTTAACAATGGAGACAAACAGCCAGAGAGCTGGAAGTTAGATGTGAATACCATTTGTTTTAGTTATTGTATTTAATTATTTTAGTTATTTATTTGTGTTAGTTATTGGGTTAGATAAGTAGATGCAAGTTAGCATAACTGTGCTGCCCACCAGCACAGTACTATAATGCTATTTGTACTACAGAATTTAAACTACTGATATTGAATGTCGGTACAAATGTAACCTGTTATAAACTCTTTAAATATGTGCCCCAAACTACAGCTGCACAGCTCCGTCAGTAAAGCAGCTATGTATTGAGAGTTCTATGGTTTGTTTTACGTTTTGACTCGTCACCCACTTGACATTTCTGATGTAAACATCCTGCAGGCCTTGAGAGGCGATGCGATATTAGTTATATTTAACGGTCAATTTCCTGTTAATTTTATGTTGTACCCGATCATAATCCTGACACTCTCCACATCTTTCCTAAACATCAGTTTATTGTTCTCCTCCAATGACTGCTTAGTAACACTATTACACTATTCTTCATCATCTCTGTCAAGCTTTCAGGTATCATAACATCAAGCTAGTGTTCCCATGAATGTACTTTGAATATGAAGCTCCAAGTATTCAAAAGATATGCCTGAGGGATCTGCAGTGAGACTGCCCATTTCATAAGCCAAATATAAAATGTCAAAAGCTGATTTGTGCTATTTGGCAGTCAACCGCACCATCAGAGGTAGGATATAAATGAAAGAAACTAAACATTTCCTCACCCACCAAGCTAGACTGCTTGACAGTTTGGGTTGTTAAGTTTGCTGCTTATGTCTGTCTTTATGCACATTTCAGTTGCCTGATTGTAATTTATGTCGTCTTTATTAGGGTTAATATTTTGCTTGTCAAGAATGGATTCATGCTTTATAGGGAAGTGTTGCATTGCTTGTTGGGCTTATGTTAAGCTGTGTTCTCATTAATATGTGTGTAATCTTGCTATGCTCACAGTAGTGATATGCACACATTGTGTGCTTCTATTGTGGGGCTGCACAGGCCTGCAAAAATATATTGATGTAGTTTTTTATTCATATGGTAATAATGCATTGATTCAATAATATTCAGTGTTTAAATGTAATTTTTACTTCACATTTCATAATGTATGTTAGGTGTTTTTGCCATTTACCTTCTTTTATGGGGTTGTGACAGGGTTTTTCTTTTACTGTACACTGGACTAGTTGTACCAACTTACTGGCAGCCATTTTTACATGAGAGTTTTCTATTCATATAAAAGAAAGGGCATGTACAGAAATAGGAACAGAAGTTTAATGAACAGTTCTGAGGCACTCTGCAGAAAAAAGGTGGAGCGGGGTCTGAGCTGCTTATATTGGTCTTAGATTGATGGTAACACTCTGTGATCATGCGCTTATCTGCACAGGAAGTGTTGCTCCTCAGCTGCAAGATTGAATGGACTTGGCGTTCACTGCGGAGATGAAAAAAAAAAAACCTTTTAAATGATGAAAGTGTAACATGTCCTACTTTCTGGACCATTTAATTAACTACTGTTTTGTTAAATAGATAATAACACACACACACACACACTTCTTCTTCTTCTTCTTTCGGCTGCTCCCTTTAGGGGTCGCCACAGCGGATCATCTGCCTCCATCTTGCCCTATCCATTGCCTCCTCTACTTTCACACCAACCATCTCCATGTCCACCTTCACTACATCCATAAACCTTCTCTGAGGACTACCTCTTCTCCTTCTACCCGGCAGCTCCATCTCCAACATTCTTTGCCCAATATATCCACTATTCCTCCTCAACACATGTCCAAACCATCTCAACCTGGCCTCTCTGGCTTTATCTCCAAACTGCTCCACCTTCACTGTCCCTCTGATCTGCTCATTTCTAATCTTGTCCATCCTTGTCACTCCCAATGAAAATCTCAGCATCTTCATCTCCGCCACCTCTAGCTCAGCCTCCTGTCTTTTAGACAGAGCCACAGTCTCCAAACCATACATCATAGCAGGACGCACTACTGTCTTGTAAACCTTCCCTTTCACTCTTGCTGCTATCCTTCTGTCACACATCAGCCCTGACACCTGTCTCCACCCACTCCATCCTGCCTGCACCCTCTTCTTCACCTCTTTTCTACACTGTCCATTGCTCTGGATGGTTGACCCAAGATATTTGAAGTCATCCACCTTTACGACCTCTACTCCTTGCATCTTCACCTTTCCACCTGCCTCCCTCTCATTCACACACATGTATTCCGTCTTGTCTCTACTGACCTTCATTCCTCTCCTCTCCAGTGCAAACCTCTACCTCTCCGGATTCTCTTCCACCTGCTCTCTACTCTCACCACAGATTACAATGTCATCTGCAAACATCATGGTCCATGGAGCCTCCTGCCTGACTTCATCTGTCAACCTGTCCATCACCATTGCAAACAAGAAGGGGCTCAAAGCTGATCCCTGATGTAACCCTACCTTCACCTTGAAACCATTTGTCACTCCAACTGCACACCTCACCACTGTCTCACTATCCTCATACATGTCCTGCACCACCCTAACAAACTTTTCAGCTACACCTGACTTCCTCATACAGTACCACAGTTCCTCTCTTGGCACCCTATCATATGCCTTCTCTAGATCCACAAAGACACAACGTAGCTCCTTTTGACCTCTACTTCTCTACCAACACGCTCAACGCAAAAATTGCATCTGTGGTACTCTTTCTGGGCATGAAACCAAACTGCTGCTCACTGATCTGAACCTCTCGCCTTAGCCTTCCTTCAACAACTCTTTCTCATACCTTCATGGTGTGGCTCATCAACTTTATACCTCTGTAGTTACTGCAGCTCTGCACATCACCCTTGTTCTTAAAAATGGAGACCAGTACACTGCTTCTCCACTCATCAGGCATCCTCTCACTCTCCAGGATTTTGTTAAACAACCTGGTTAAAAAGTCCACTGCCTTCTCTCCTAAACATCTCCATACCTCCACAGGTATGTCATCTGGACCAACTGCCTTTCCATTCTTCATCCTTTTTAAAGCTGCCCTCACTTCCACCTTACCAATTCTCTGCACTTCCTGATCCACTATCTCTCCCCCAATTGTCCTCCTCTCTCTCTCATTTTCCTCATTCATTAGTTCTTCAAAGTACTCCTTCGATCTATTCAACACTCTCTGTTCACTCACTAGTAGATTTCCCTCTCTATCCTTTATCAGCCTAACCTGCTGTACATCCTTTCCAACTCTATCTCTCTGTTTAGCCACATGATATAAGTCCTTTACTTCTTCTTTACAGCCTCTCATACAGCTCATCATAGGCCTGAGCCTTTGCCTTTGCCACCATTCTTTTCGCTATGCGACTAGCCTCACAGTACTCCTGCGTACTTCCTTCATTTCTCTGGTTATCCCACTTTTTCTTAGCTGCCTTCTTCTTCTGAATACTCTCCTGGACTTCCTCATTCCACCACCAACTTTCCTTGTCTTCTTTCCTCTGACCAGTTGAAACACCCAACACATTTTTGCCAGTTTCTCTCACCACCTTAGCTGTAGTTTCCCAGTCCTCAGGTAGCTCCTCACTGACCCCAAGGGCCTGTTGCAATTTTTCCCTGAACTGCCTGCAACCATCCTCCTCCTTCAGCTTCCACCATCTAATCTTTGGCTCTGTCTTCACTCTCTTCCTCTTCTTTGTTTCTAATCTCATTCTACAGACAACCACCATTTGCTGCCTTGCTACACTTTCCCCTGGTACCACTTTACAATCTCCAATCTCCTTTGGGTGGCATCTCCTGCTAAGGATATAATCCACCTGTGTGCACCTCCCTCCACTCTTGTATGTCAACCTGTGTTCTTCCCTCTTCTGAAAATACGTGTTCACCACAGCCATTTCCATTCTCTTTGCAAAATCTACAACCATCTGACCTTCCGCATTTCTGTCTTTCACACCATACACACCCAGCACCTCTTCATCCCCTCTGTTCCCTTTGCCAACATGTCCATTGAAGTCTGTACCAATCACTAATCTCTCCTCTTTAGGGACACCATCTACCACTTCATCCATCTTACTCCAAAATTCCTCTTTCTCCTCTAACTGACAACCAACCTGTGGTGCATATGAACTGACCACATTCAAAATTACACCATCAACCTCCAACTTGATCATGTGAACATGATCCTCTCTGACACTCTCTTTACATCCAGAACACTTTTCACAAGCTGTTCCTTTAGGATTATCCCTACTTCATTTCTCTTCCTCTCTACACCATGATAGAACAGTTTGAATCCACCTCCAATGCTCCTGGCCTTTCTTCCTTTCCATCTGGTCTCCTGGACACACAGAATATCTACCTTCCTTCTCTCCATCATATCTGCAAGCTCTCTGCCTTTACCAGTCACTGTCCCTATGTTCATACTCTAACCTCCACACTCCTGCCTTTCCTTCTCTCTTGCTGCCTTCTAACCCGCCTTCCTCCTCTCCTCTTTGATGGTCTTCGACCTACAGTAGTCCAATTTCCACCAGCACCCTGCTGGTCAACAGCACCGGAGGAGGTCGTTGTTAACCCGGGCCTCGACCGATCCGGTATGGCAATAATATTTGTGATTCGCATAATAGTTTTGGCACAAGTTTTACGCCAGATGCCCTTCCTGACACAACCCTCACCATTTATCCGGGCTTTTTAAAAACATAACAAAGAAGGGAAAAAAAAAAAGAGGGTCAGATATGCACATAAAATAAATATTATCTTGCTGGACCACCCTACTGCCCTTTTCTTTTGTGTGCTATAACATATGTCAGGATGTTGAGTTTGCACAGTGTGACAAACACAGCACATTTATGGCATTTGGCAGACGCTCTTATCCAGAGCAACTTACAGTTTGATCATTTTATACAGGTAGGTGAAGTTAGTGTTAGGAGTCTTGCCCAAGGACACTTATTGGTTTAGTGTAGGGCGCTAGGTGTTACCCACTACACTAACCAACCACATTTAATAATGATTTTTCAGGGACCCTTTCCCTGATGAATAAAAACTAGGGCTATCGAAGTTAATGCGATAATAACGCATTAACGCGATTAAAAAAAATAGTGCCATTAACGCAAATTCCATTTGGCCCTGCGAGTCATCCTAGTTCATGTTGAGACTTGACCGTGAGCGGCGTCTCTCATTAAGAGTAGAGGAGTGAGCGTCTGTGTTTACATGCAACGATTTACCCAATCCGACTGAAAACAATCGGATTACAGACTCAGACTGAGGTGTTTATGCTTACTTTATTCAACAGTCTGATGAAAATCTTCGTTTACATGCTCACTACAAGTAATCCGACGCAAAATGACGCGCATGCGTGGAGAACCGCTTAGAGTGAACGTTACCATGACAGCGAACATCACGTGAGGTCCAGCCGCGTTGAACAGTATAAACCTTTCGCTATGACGCGCTGCGCATGCGCAGAACGTACTTACACGTTCCGACTGGACGTTTACACTGATATTATTCTTCTATTTAACGGATTATTTAGAGGTTTACCCCCCTCGTTCAATCGGATAGAAATTGTATTCCGAATGGCCTCAATCGGACTAGACTATTCCGATTGAGGTGTTTACATGGACGTATTCTATTCCGATTGAGCTATTAGTCGGATTATTAACAGATCATTAGGCTGCATGTAAACGTTTACGTGCTGTTTACAATGCTGTAGCACTGTAGTATGACACTACATTGTCTTTAATGAAGTCCAAGTTTGTGTAATTTATTTTTGTTTGCACAGTACTGTGAAGTCGTACAGGCTGTGTATGAATACAACTTCAGCACAATTGAACTTTTAGTTTTTATTTTCTTTTGTTGCACATATCTGAACTGAGACACAGCAGTATGTGACTACATGTCTTATATTTGAGACTACAGCTCCCTAATCTGTTACAAATCAAATTTTGTGTTTTGTAGGTTCAGTATTACTAACTAGTATGTGAGTGAATAAAACTCCCTTACAGTTTTCTCTTGTCCCAGCAGTTTTTAACATATGTACATTTAGCATAAAATGTGTTCACCATTTCACATTTCACTTAAAAATCCTTATTTTCTATAACATTTACACAGATTTGTAAAAAAAAAGTGATTAATCGTGATTAACTATATGAAATTCTAAGATTAATCATGATTAATTTTTTTAAGCATTTGACACCCCTAATAAAAACTAATTCAGACATCATTAATTGCACACAGCCATGATTTTTTTTTTAGTTGGTGAAAATTTTATTTATTTCCTCTATTGAGAAGATGTTATAAAAATAACTGCCACCCAATCAAAAGTTCAATTCTAAATTCCTGAAAATCATGTCTGTCCAAACTTACGTGAGGTCAGGGTGGTCTTTCAGCAGTGCACATATCTCCAGTTCAAGAATGTCTGAATCTTGCTCTTTCAGCACTTCTGAAACCTTTGGCAGGATTTCGCATAGCCACCGCTTGTCTGATCCCTGTGAGAACAGTGATGATCTCTTCAGACAAGGCAAGGCTCTTGCCTCTCAAACCCAAACAGATGTTCAAAAAAATGTGTAATTAATGTGTTAAATGTTAACAGTACTGACATGAAAAAGGAATAGTTTAGCAAAAAATCAAATTTACATAAGTTACCACCTACCTCAGATGTAGTCGACTGGCTGAGATATGTTTGGAGTCCAAATTTTGCAACTTTAGTTTAAAACTGGACCAGCAATACTAATATTGCTAACAAACACTAGAACTCAGTAGTCACCCAATTAGCCCAGATAATTTCCAAAAAATACCTCACTAAAACCTTTTTAAATAGCATTCAGATGTTCATTATGGTTGTGCAGACTTACCAATGTAGTTTAGGAGTCATATAAAAGGTTTACAATTACATTTTAGTGTCTTGTAAGACATCACAAGCCTCTTAAATGCAAAGCACACACTATAAAGTCCAGTGCACACCAAAGCTTAGCTTAGCACTTATAAGCATGTCCACTACAGAGGAAACAACGTTCACAACAGTGCAGAACACATCCACTACCAGAGGTGGGTAGAGCCAAAATACCATTTATTGGGTCAAAATCTACTGAGTGTATATATTATATCTTTATGTATATTATAGAACTGCAATGAATAATTCTTAATAAATCCAGCACAGCAGAATCATTAGGCTATGTTCTAAGCTAAGCTAAGGCTCCAAAGTCAGAGTTGTCCATCCATCCATCCATCCATCCATCCATCCATCCATCCATCCATCCATCCATCCATTATCTTCCGCTTCTCCGGGGTTCGGGTCGCAGGGGCAGCATCCTAAGCAATGAGGCCCAGACCTTCCTTTCCCCAGCCATTTCCACTAGCTCTCCAAGGGGGATTCTGGGGCGCTCCCAGGCCAGCTAGGCGATATATCACACCAGCGTGTCCTGGGTCTTCCCCGGGGTCTCCTCCCAGGTGGCATTCTCCTCCAGTAGGCATCCTAACCAGATGCCCGAACCACCTCAGCTGGCTCCTCTCAACGTGAAGAAGCAGCGGCTCTACTCCGAGTCCCTCCCGGATGACCGAACTTCTCACTCTATCTCTAAGGGAGAGTTCAGACACCCTGCGGAGGAAACTCATTTCGGCCACTTGTATTCGCGATCTTATTCTTTCGGTCATTACCCAAAGCTCATGACCATAGGTGAGGGTGGGAACGTAGATTGACCTTGCCTTATGGCTCAGCTCTTTCTTTACCACAACAGACCGGTAAAGAGCCCGCATCACTGCTGACCCAGCACCAATCCGCCTGTCAATCTCCCGCTCCCTTGTACCATCACTCATGAACAAGACCCCGAGATACTTGAACTCCTCCACTTGAGGCAAGAGCCTATCCCCGACCCAGAGAGGGCTCTCCACCCTTTTCCACCTGAGAACCAGGGTCTCGGATTTAGAGGTACTGATTCTCATCACACTCATTCGTCACTTCACACTCGGCTGCAAACCAATCCAGCGAAAGCTGAAATTCGCGGCCTGATGTCCCCAATAGGACCACATCATCTGCAAACAGCAGCGATGTGACCCTGAGGTCACCAAACCGGACACCCTCCATCCCCTGACTGCGCCTAGAAATTCTATCCTTAAAAATTATGAATAGAATCAGTGACAAAGGGCAGCCCTGACGGAGTCCAACTCTCACTGGGAACGAGTCTGACTTACTGCCGGCTATGTGAACCAAACTCCAGCTTTGTTTGTACAGGGCCTGAATGGCTCGTAGCAAAGAGCCATGTACCCCGTACTCCCGAAGCACCTCCCACAGAATATCCCAGGGAACACAGTCGAATGCCTTCTCCAGATCCACAAAGCACATGTGGACTGGTTGGGCAAACTCCCATGAACCCTCCAGAATCCTGGAGAGGGTGAAGAGTTGGTCCAGTGTTCCACGACCAGGGCGGAACCCGCACTGCTCCTCCTGGATCTGAGGTTCGACTATAAGCCGGACTCTCTTGTCCAGTACCCCTGCATAGACCTTGCCAGGGAGGCTGAGGAGTGTGATTCCCCTGTAGTTGGAACACACCCTCCGGTCCCCTTTTTTAAAAAGAGGCACCACCACCCCAGTCTGCCAATCCAGTGGCACCGCCCCCGATGTCCACGCAATGTTGAAAAGGCGTGTCAGCCAAGACAGCCCCACAACATGCAGAGCCTTGAGGAACTCAGAGCGGATCTCATCCACCCCTGGAGCCTTGCCACCAAGGAGCTTCTTAACTACCTTAGCGACTTCGGCCTCAGTAATGGACTAGCCTATTCCCATGTCCCCAGCCCAATGACGTCTTCAGTCGAAGTCAGCAGCACACCATCTCCACTATATACAGTGCTAGTGGCACACTGCTTTCCCCTTCTGAGTCACATGATGGTTTGCCAGAATCTTTTTGGAGATGACTTAAAGTCACTTTCCAAGGCCTCACCAAACTCCTCCCATACACAGATCGTTTGGCCTGTTGATACCAGCCAGCTGCCTCTGGTGTCCCACAGGCCAACCATGCCCAGTAGGTCCTTCTTCAGCTTGACGGCATCTCTCACCTGCGGTGTCCACCACCAGGTTTGAGGATTACCGCCCTGACAGGCACCAACTACCTTACGGCCACAGCTACAGTCAGCCGCTTCAACAATGGAGGAACGGAACATGGCCCATTCTGAGTCAATGTCCCCCACCTCCCCCAATATCTGGTCAAAGTTTGACAGAGGTGTGAGTTGAAGATCAATCTGGCAGGTTCTTCTGCCAGACGTTCCCAGCAAACCCTTACTATACGTTTGGGCTTGGGCTGACCAGCATCTTCCCCCACCACCTGATCCAACTCACCACCAGGTGGTGATCAGTTGACAGCTCAGCTCCTCTCTTTACCCGAGTGTCCAAAACACATGGCCGCAAGTCCAATGACATGACTACAAAGTCAGTCATTGAACTGCGGCCTAGGGTGTCCTGGTGCCATGTGCACTTATGGACATCCTTTTGTTCAAACATGGTGTTCGTGATGGACAAACTGTGGTTTGCACAGAAGTCCAAAAACTGAACACCACTCTGGTTCAGGTCAGAGAGGCCATTCCTCCCAATGACAGCCCTCCAGGTCTCACTGTCATAGCCCACGTGAGCGTTTAAGTCCCCCAGTAGGACAATAGAGTCTCCAGGAGGAGCACTTTCAAGCACCCCTCCCAAGGACTCTAAGAAGGCTGGGTACTCTGAACTGCTGTTCGATGCATAAGCACAGACAACAGTCAGGACCCGTTCCCCAACCTGAAGGCGTAGGGAAGCTACCCTCTCATCCACCGTAGAAAACCCCAACATACAGGTGCTGAGTCGAGGGGCTATGAGAAAGCCCACACCTGCCCGCTGCCTCTCACCATGGGCAACTCCAGAAAAGAATAACGTCCAGCCCCTCTCAAGGAGATTGGACCCAGAGCCCAAGATGTGTGTTGAGGTGAGCCAGACTATATCTAGCCGGTATCTCTCAACCTCATGCACCAACTCAGGCTCCTTCCCTGCCAGTGAGGTAACGTTCCAAGTTCCAAAAGCCAGTTTCAGCAACCGAGGTTCAGATCGCCAAGGCCCACGCCTTCGGACACTGCCCGATCCACAAAGCACCGAACCCCTACTACTGCCCCTCCCATTGGTGGTGGGTCGATAGGAGGGGGGACTCATGTAACTCCTTCGGGCTGGGCCCGGCCGGCCACCAGACGCTCACTGGCGAGCCCCTCCCCCAGGCCTGGCTCCAGGGTGGGGCCCTGGTAACCCTGTTCCGGGCAGGGTACACAAGTCCTTTTTTTGCCTTTTCATAGGGGTTATTATGGATCATACTTTGTCTGACGTGTCACCTAGGACCAGTTTGCCATGGGAGACCCTACCAGGAGCTTTTGCTCCAGACAACATATCTCCTAGGATCATTCAAGCACGTGAACCCCTCCACCACGATAAGGTGGTGATCCATGGAGAGGAAGTCAGAGTTGTGACCAATCTAAAAGCCATAAAGATGTTGTCACCAGCAAAACAATAAAAGTAAACACAAAAAGCAATTTCTAACTAAATATGAACAGCTAAAGTGTAACTGAGTATGAACCAAATTCCTTTATTCACTAATATACCTAAGCAGAAGTATTTTACTTAAATAATGAGCTTAAGTTAATGTAACTAGTTACTACCTAAGGAGACTGTTCAGGTCGATCATCCCTCAATAGAGCTTGGTAACACTGAGTTAAGTAACTAGCTCAAGACATTGGTTTATCGGTCTATGTATGCTTAAGCAGGAACTTGTGTTAACAAAGAAGTTGTTTCTTGTGTTCTTCTTTAGAGTCTGTTTAAGAAGTGTGCTTGCTTGTGCTAATTTTAGATAATGAACAATAAGCAATAATGGAATCTAAAGACTGTGGGTTAAGTGTACTAAACCTTTTGCACCTTTGGGGTGCAAATTGGATGCATCCCGCCTGCAAATTCCGTATAAAAATGGTGCACAAGGCTACGTACACAGCTTATAGATTGTGTGCATGGAAAAATTCAAAATGCACTTCTCTTCCTCATGCATTTGCATTTGTGGGAGAGTTGTGCAAATCATAGGAGCTTCATTTAGAAAGTTAACAAAGACATTACAAGTTTGTCTTATAAAACTGCCATTTTAGTAAATCAAATATATTGCAGCCATAACAAGTCACTTTTTGCACTTACACTCGTACAAAAATCTGTACTTGTAACCCTTTAAAAACCCAGGCTTATTACATTCTATGGCTTGTAAATTAGTAAGCACAGGGACTTTAATGAAAACTGGTTGTGCTTTTTCTTAGGTTACAGAAGTGTGTAATAAAGTGTGTAATAAAAAAGAGCATGCCGGTGGCCCTGGCCTGGTTAATTTGATCAGTAGATATTCCAAAAAATATTTTCTTTGAAATGTAACTATGAATACTGTCTTTGTAAAATGTAACATGGACTGAATATGGATACTTCATATCTGTATTTTAAATCTTCCAAGTGCTTGTATTACATCACATTACATCCATAATTTCCTGACCCTCTGGGTTTGGGTGTGTGTGCCATACTAACATTTTCGATAAACAGTGTGTTGATTCTGAAGCTGTCCTCACACAGCAAGCCTGCAGCTGTCTCTTGCTTATCCTTGTTTTTTAGTTTCAGTTTCCTCTTCAGCATCCTCCTCACATATTCAATCATGACCTCAAAATGCAGCTGGCTCAACAGCTCCTAAACACACACACACATACACACACACACACACACTAGATATATGCAAGCTTCTACTACTAAGACAAACACTGTTAAATGCCTTTTGGTAGCCTTATTACCACAAAAACGTATCACCACAAAACAATACCTCCTCATTATTTTTGAGAAATATATGAATGCCTGCATTATTTTGTGGTGATACTACTGACCTGCAGACAGGCAGAGTTGAGGTCCTTAAGAGGATGTATATTTTGATTGAGTTGATCTTCCAGCTCCTGAATAATCTCATGATGCTGTAAAAACCAGTCTGGAGTCCACAATTTACGGTAATTCACCTGTGTAGATACAAAAGAATAAGGTAACATCAGATTTATATCTTCCCTCCAAACATGAAGGACAAATAATAATGCAGCTTCTAAATTACTTTAATCAGTTCTGTACTGTACTCAGTGCTCTACTTTCAACATCTTTCTTAGATATATCTAAATGAGCTATATTTCAATCATATCTAATGTAAATCTAAAGTAAATACAGATAAATCACTTATTTTATTGTACATAGCTGATTGATACTTTTATTTATTAGTAAATAAGTTTGTTTATACTTCGTTCTGAGTACACTGATTAGTTGGTTATTACAAAATAGCTCATGCACTCATTAACTGTCCATACATACTATATTGTAATGCCAGTTAACTGAACAGTGCATTTGCTCATATAGAGAAGTAACACGTGAATTTACTCCTTATGAATTAGTATTGTTAATTACTCTAAGATAATGGTCTAAGATAATGATCTGTTAATCTACTGATTTATGGTTTTGCATTTCTCCACTACGCAACTTTGTAGGTAGGACCATTGTGGAGCCTTATAAGTAATATAGGTATTAACTAAGTGAAACTTGCTGCCTTTGTGGACACACAATGATCTGGTCTAGATATTTTGTTTTCATGTACCTTGAGATTATCGTGTATGCGGCTGAGAAAGTATTTGTGGCAGGAGTCTCTGATATCTGCTGCAGTGGACAGCCAAACTGCTTTCACATCATCTGGTAGATTATCTCTTTCCTCAATGTAATTCCTGTGGATACACATCCATTGTGCATTACAGGATGTTCTACAGAGCCACTCTTTTGCAACCAGTCGTCAAGAAAGGAATATATAAAAATATTTTATCTGTTGTCTTTTTAATTAGACAGTTTAATTAAATCTGTGATTTTCCCTGCAAGAATTACATATTTTTATTGGATTAAATCACGAAACACTACAAAATTAGCCATATCTCTACATAAGTGAATCAGAACCTCATCAATAAAAATCTCTAATCTATATTTAAATCCATGTTATTACTTACACTTCCAGTAATTCTTATATATATATATATATATATATATATATATATATATAGATAGATGGATAGATAGATAGATAGATAGATAGATAGATAGATAGATAGATAGATAGATAGATAGATAGATAGATAGTGTGGTGAATTTGACCTTATTAATTCTATAGTCGTAACATTATTTTCTATCATATTGGTTATTAGACTGTGTAGATTCTGGTTGAGTTTATCCTGTGGGCCTCTGACTGAAATATGGTGGAGCTGATTCAGGAGGCAGCTGCACAGGATGGGCCCCCCTGAATGTAAACAATACTATATATTAGACTGGGGCTACTCTGGACAATAACGTATGTTTATACCAAATTTGGCTAAAGAAGATCCATACATTGAACAAACTGAGGCTATTTTGACAGAAGCCAGATGTCCACACCGGTATAAAAACCAGGAGTTGGAATGTACGTGTCAGAGAAACAATTGGCTCTTCTCTCCAAGCTGGCTCGCGAAGGCTTGTCTGTGACTTCGACCTCTCAATGCTAATAAACATCTTTATATGCAAGAGACGAGTGTCACCGAAGAGTTTGTTCCTACACCTTTACAGCATCGCTACTAAAGAAACCACAATAGATAGATAGATAGACAGATGTGGGCTTTTTAAACTTCAAATTCTACGTGTTGGACAAAAGCTGAATCACAGTCCAGTCCAGTTACTTATGAACTACAGAGTATGGCTTTATCTCACCTTAGTTCCTTGATGCCAGACAGATGAGCTTTCAGGATTTCAGTGATGCTTTGCTGATTTTTGAGGAACTCTTCTATGGATTTATTGTATCTGATAAAATAGCAAACAGTTTTTTTTCTCATATGCAACAATTCAGCCTATAATAAACATTTTAATGGTACAGTGAGCAAAAAGCAATCAATTAAGAGACTAAAATTCTGTAAGGTGTATGGTAAGCAGAAAGCCCCCAAACATAAATGTTGTGCACATGAACCTCTGCATATTGTGTCAAGCGTAGTTAATAATAAAAAATAAGACTTTCAATGGTTTTGTGGTTTTAAGGTTTTGAGGAGACTGGTCCCTTATACTCTCAATGTTACTCAAGTTCTCTGATCTGTGTGGCAGCATTAATTGAATCACCTTGTCAGAAAGTTGGGAAGTAGATACAGAATCCGCTGAGCTTTTTCCCTGTTACTCAAAAGAACCATGGCCCCTTTCATGACTTCATCAACAAGCTGTAAAATAAGAGGTTTACACATCAGCATGATAGTAAAAATGGAACATAGCAGCCAATAACCTGTGGTAAAGTGCACTTACAAATGCACTTAATTCATTCAATTTAACTGAAACATACAGTACACTACTGTTAAAATGTTTAGAATTGTTATTTTCATTTATAGTAAAGCAGTTTGGTGGCAGACAAGAATAAAATAATTTTATAACTATTACAACACTAAGAAGCTGTAAATAAAAATGAAGAAAAGGTCAATTTGTCCAGAGTGATAAACAGAGTCATAGAAGATTCTAAAATGACAGAGAAAGCTGAATAACATAAAATGAAGTTATGCATATCCAGAATTGAACCTGTTTCTAAGGTGGAGATTGAATCCCAAGTCAGATTGGACAAATTTGACAAAATAAATATATTTCTAATTAGATCATTCCAGGATATTATTTATCATTTTGCTTACATCTTGTTTCAGAATGATTGAAATATTAACCAAAACATTTAAAATGTCTTTTGGGGAATACTGCATAATATTGAAATCCATCCATCCATCCATCCATTCTCTAAGCCGCTTCCCCGTAAGGGTCGCGGGGAATATTGAAATCCACATTGTATATATAATTATTGTATATAAAACACCAAAAAATGTTTATAATGCAAACTTCTGAATAGTACACTCCTAAAAACGATGTTTCTTCAAGGGTTCTTTAGTAAAATGGTTCTATATAGAACAATGAACACTCAAAGAACCCTTTGCATGATTAAAGGGGTCTTTGCATCATGAAATGGTTCTGCAGATGGAAAATGTGCATGAATGTGCTACAGATGGTTCTATATAGGGGTTCTGTGTAGCACCCAAAAAGGTTCTTCTATTGTTACAAGCTTGACATCATAATAATAGAAGACTCCTTTTGGGTGCTACATAGAACCATTTTCAAAAAGGTTCTATAACATCTACAACATATTCGTCATCAATCTGAAGAACCTTTTTCATGATGCAATGAACCCTTTACTTATGCAGAACGGTTCTATGAGTGTTCATGGAACCTGTTCAGGATATATCCTGCCTTCCAACCAATGACAGCTGGGATAGACGGTTTAGAAAATATGTGTAAGTGTTCATGGATCTCTACAGAACCATTTTCTTTACTAAAAAACTCCTGATGCACCATCTTTTTAAGAGTGTAGTCTGTGTAGTGTACATATGTGGCAAAACAGAGTCAGTCATCTCACAGTCTGAATCATACCTGTTTAACATCCAGGGCAGTTGCTTTGTTCATCTTCCCACTTTCATCTTCTAAGTTAAGAACATTGGACAACAGAGTGTTGACTTCGTTCTATAAACAAAACAGAAATTTAGCTAATATGAATATAAACATTGATGATTCCTGTGATAGACTTTATATCCTAGTATACTTTTACATTTTATTTTGCAAGGTAATTCATGTCACTCTGTGCTGATGTTTTGCCATACCTCTTTGTGTGACAGATACTGCTCCTCCAATGATTCAAGATATTCTGCAGGTAATAAAGGGTCTAGAGCTTCACTTTTGATGTATGACTCCAGTTCTTCCTGATGTAACACGTTGCTGGAAAACAATTGTCAAACATGTAAAACTGTGCAGGTGGTTGATTGAAGCAAAGTTAAAAGTGTAATGTTCTTAGTTTTCTTACTTTGAGTAATCCCTAACTTGTTTCAGTATGAAGATGCATGCCTCTATGGGGATGTTGTGTCGAGGCAGTTGCCTGAGTTTTGCAGAAAAAGCTTGATGGTACAGCTGAGCGTACACGTTACATATGTCAAACTCTGGTGGATAACATCCCTGCACATTTCTGACCACTTGAAACATGTCATTCTGAATAAGGTTGCAGACCTCCCACTTCAGCGTTTCTGGTCCAAGTTCCTCCTCATCTACGTGCTGCATCCGGTTTTTTACCACTTTCTCAAGCAGCATATCATGCATCTCTCGCCACTTTATGGGCCTCCAGCTCGGACGTTCCTTTCCAGCTGCCTCCTTCCAGTGCTTGTCTTGTTCCTCCTCCTGAAGTATAGCATTGACAGCGCTTTCCAGGGTCTCCTTATTCCTGTCGTCAAGGGATTTGCGGATCACCTCACTTACTTCCAACTCCAGGGTTTTATAGTCCATCTTCAGTTTTTCCTCATCTTTTCTGTGAACCACCTGGTGCTTTGAGTTACCTGACTCTGATCTGAAGAGGTTGTTTTCTCGTTTCAAAAGCTTCTGGCTAGCTTCTGCCAGGCCATGCTGCTTTTGTTTCTGTTTCCCTGAGAAAGAAGGCAACATTAAAAGGCACACATTTTGACTATTGCCTCCAGAATAGCAATCTCAAAGCTTGAAAACTCTGAATTCTGACAGTATTTACCTTCATCTTTTTTCTTGGGCTTCACTGAGGGGGAGGCCACTTCAGAACTACCAGAGACCTTCGAAGTTTGTTTGATTACTGTTGTGCCAGTAGAGCCCCCAACAGCTCCCAATGTTTCATTATTCTCTGAGAGAATAAAAAGAAATTACTCATGAACAAAAAGGAAATATCTTTCACCAAGAAGGCACCTATCTAATACATTTTTATTCATAAGTTATTATACGGGTAGAAAACCAGATTAAACCTAATCAAAAGCAGTCCTGAAGCAGAACACGACTAGTATAGATTAGTCAGCTTTGTATCATTGTAGTTTGTCAGCAGTGATGATTCTAGGATTCTTTTTTCAGGTTTCAGTGCCCTTGGTTTAGGGGCAAACAAATGCCTTCATCCCACGTGTTAAAAAAAATGTCAAAAAGCTCCCAATTTACTTCATAATATGTCTAAATACATATCAATCTTCTGAGATGGCTCATTCTATATACCGTGATTAGCCACATTCTATAAGCACACCTGCTTGTATCTATACTTTTTTTTACATTGTCCATTTTATCAGCCCCACTTACCATATAGGAGCATTTAATGTTTCCATAATTAGAGATTGCAGTCCATCTGTTTCTCTGCATACTTTGTTAGCTCATTTTACATCCTTTTGGCATTTCATGGCCAAATCTAAAATAAAAAAGCTAATTGAGAAAAGAAAACCCAAGCTTCACTTTGGCTTTGGCTTTTCTTCGAAATGCAGAATATAACATTGTCACAGTTTTTTCTGAGGCCATTTGGTCTGATGTGCAGTTTATATTTGGCCATGAAATACCAGAATAATGACTAAAATGAAATGACAAATAGCAGTTTTAAATTTATTTTTATTTTTGTCACAAATGACTCATGCTTATGTGAAAAATGAATTTCCAAATGCAGGTATTTCATTTAATTTTCAATTTTTGGCAGGAAATCAGACACAGCAGTGCTGCTGGAGTTTTTAAACACCTCACTGTCACTGCTGGACTGAGAACAGTCCAGCCAACAGCATCCCGTGACCACTGTTGAAGGACTAGAGGATGATTAACACAAACTGTGCAGCAACAGATGAGCTACTGTCTCTGATTTTACATGTATAAGGTGGACCAACAAGGTTGGAGTGTCTAATAGAGTGGACAGAGGGTGGTCCACTAACATGCCATCAGCACATCAGTGTCACTGTAGCCACCCAAAATAAAGCCTGCTCTGTGGTGGTCCTGTCTACTGAAGAAAATTATGAAAGAGGGCTAACAAAGTATGCAGAGAAACAGATGGACTACAGTCTGTAACTTTAGAACTACAAAGCACATCTATAAGGTAAGTGGTGTTGATAAAATAGACAATGAATGTAGAAACGAGGTAAGTGTACTGAATGAAGTGGTTGGTATATTGCATGGTAAAATATCTAATCACAAGGCTAATAATAACAAATTGATTAGGAATAAATTTTAAATCTAAAAATAGCTACCATATTTATACATGCCAACTCATGAGCAGTGAAAAAGGTGCCAACCCTTTGAATGGCAGTCTGGAGGCTTTGAGGCTTGTATTGCTTTCTAAGTATTTTTAATAATTTGTTTAAAACCTATTACTTCTTATACACAGTCAAAAGAGCAGTGTATATACAATATGAGAGACATCTAATTTTGAGAATCTACAACAATTTTACGAGCCTGACTCTAAAGAGTTAAGCCACATGTGTGAAAACATTTTGGTCAAAGTGAGAAAATCGAAGTTTATTTCTCAGGAGCCAAATTTCCAAAAAAGCTGAAAATGGCTCAAGTCTCATTCTGATTTGAAACTGGACTTAACTGTGTCTAGAAGTACCTGAGATCAAGAGGAACTCTCATTTAGAATATTTATTTCCTCTGGGCACGGCTAATTCTACACTAGCACTTTGTCTTGACAGATCTTACCTCAGAGGTTAGGAGTTTGTTTGGGTTTAAGTGATATAAAATCTATTTTACATTCTATTTAAGTGCAATCTGCTGTTTACTTTTCAGTGAAGCTTCTTCAGGACCATTTAAAGACTTCACCATTTGTTTGGTAATCACTGGATGATTTGCTCTTCTCTAATAAAAGGCAAAAGTAAGTTAGCTAAATTAATGTTATCTAGTCCTTTCAGCAGTCATGAAACCTTTTATAATATTTTATCTGAAAAAAACACAATATCTGTATACATTTTAAAAAACAGTGTCTTGTCAAGTGAAATGATCTTTTTTGACTTGTTTTAAGTCGTTTTGTTAAGTAAAATGATTTCAATAAAATGACTTAAAACAAGTACAAAATGTCGAGAAATATGGTAAATAATGTTGAATTAAGCTTACAACAATGTCAACAGGAGAAATATTAGATTTATTGACTATATTGAAGATAATTGTACTTAGCAAGAATTAATTTTTTGCTGTGTGTGAATGACCATGATCTGCTGCTGCAGACGATGATTTCCTTGTTTCGAACAGGAATACTCTAAACACTCTAAACGATTCAGTGAAAGTTTTAGGTGGTAACGTCTGGGGTGGGGGGGTGGGGGGGACTTGCTAACATGATGACACCAAATAGGTGCAAGAAGTGATTTCATTAAACAACAGGACCTAAACAAACAAACAAAACACTGAACAAAAAGGAAAGAAAATGTAATAATATATACACTATTTACAAGTAAATATGAGTAACAGCTGCGGGGCTGGAACTCCACACACACGTCTAACACACGTCTAACACACACTGACTCGAGCTACACAGGCGGCTAGTATTGAGTACAGCTGAACCCCTTTATTGAATGACTGTGCCAGAGCTCTTGTACTCTAAGCTCTGCCCCAGCCTACACCAAACCTCAACCCCAGGGTACATAACTAATACACACACACACACAACACATGCTGTGTCACCCATGACAGCTTTAACGGTAATTATACAAATATTACATATAAAAATCGTGATGTCTCTAACAATTTTTCCTTTTCTGTACAGGTACCGCACAAGAGGCATATTTCATAATTAGAAAAAGCTAACTTTACTAAAAGGAGATGAGCTTGCATGTTTAATATCAATCATTGATGTGCTGGAGGTGGTGCGTGACAGCAGAGGGCTACATAAGGAGCCAATCAGAATTTTACCAGGGCCAGTGCCCCTGTGGTGCCCCCACTCATATATCCTTTGAAAAATTAGAACCTTGAAATAAATTATTACACAGGAGAACTGCAGCACAGACATATGTAGTTTCTTTTTTAACAACTTTATTTGTTACTGACTGGTTATTACATAATAGCTGAAAAGCAGACAGCAAACAGACAGAGTTCAAAACATCAGTTAGATGCCACTGGCTGTTGGGTATTGCTCAACCTCGAGGGCATTATAATCTGTGTGGCAAGTGATTGATAACAATAATGCACCCAAAGAATGTACTGTATGTGAATGAATTATTTCATAAAATTAAAATGACAAAAAATTGTGACTACCCCCCCACCCCCACCCCCATCTATAGCTGTTATTTATGTCTGTCAACAGTTCTACTCTAACACTTAGTCTTGAATGATCTTACCTGGCAATTTGTCAGGAGTTGGTTTGGGATTGAAAAATTGTACCAATTGCGCCATCATTTTCCGTTTTGGAGTCTTTGTTTTAGATTTTGAAGAAGCTGCTTCAGGACGCTTCAAAGATTTTGCCTTTTGTTTAGCTGTTGCTGTGCCACTGGAATCTCCAACAGCTCTGGATGATTTGCTATCCTCTAAAAAGGCCAAAAAATAAAAGTGCATTTATGTTGCAACGTGGTACATACATTTTTCAGTTATTGATATAATTTGAAAATGCCTGTGCCTTTACATTGTGTCAATTTCATGAAGAATGGACCAAAAGAAACAGCTTAAAATCACTTGTGAAAAAAAAGTCTTGGTCCATTGACTTACATTAAAAGTAAAGTAGGTTTTTTACTTCTCCTGTAAAGTTACCATAGTAGAGAGGTTTTCTTCTGACAACAGCAATAAGAAGCATTGAAAAACGTTAACTCAAAAACTAAATATTAATTTTTTTTCCCAAAGCCAACAAGGATATTAAGAAGGTTCCATAAAGAAAAACCAAAAAAGAACATGATGGGTCAGTTAAGTTCTCATTCAATTGGATAGGCCAGGTTTATGACTTGTGCACATGGTTTATACAGGGACCTCAGGGGTCACCCATCCATTCATAATCATTGTGAATTTTAAATAAAACTAAGATGTATAAAATTTAAAGTGCCTGGAACAGCATTTCACTTTGCAGTGTGAATCTTTGTACAACCCCAATTCCAATGAAGTTGGGACGTTGTGTAAAACATAAATAAAAACAGAATACGATCATTTGCAAATGCTTTTCAACCTATATTCAACTGAATACACTACAAAGACAAGATATTTAATGTTCAAATGGTTAAACTTAATTGTTTTTTGCAAATATTCACTCATTTTGAATTTGATGCCTGCAACACGTTCCAAAGAAGTTGGGACAGGGGCATGTTTACCACTGTGTTACATCACCTTTCCTTTTAACAACACTCAATAAGCGTTTGGGAACTGAGGACACTAATTGTTGAAGCTTTGTAGGTGGAATTCTTTCCCATTCCTGCTTGATGTACAACTTCAGTTGCTCAGCAGTCCGGGGTCTCCGTTGTCGTATTTTGCGCTTCATAATTCGCCACACATTTTCAATGGGAGACAGGTCTGGACTGCAGGCAGTCCAGTCTAGTACCCAAACTCTTTTACTACGAAGCCACACTGTTGTAACGCGTGTAGAATGTGGCTTGGCATTGTCTTGCTGAAATAAGCAGGGATGTCCCTGAAAAAGACGTTGCTTTGATGGCAGCATATGTTACTCCAAAACCTGTATGTACCTTTCAGCATTAATGGTGTCTTCACAGATGTGCAAGTTACCCATGCCATGGGCACTAACACACCCCCATACCATCAGAGATGCTGGCTTTTGAACTTTGTGCTGATAACAATCCGGACAGTCCTTTTCCTCTTTGGTCCGGAGGACACGACGTCCATGAACAAATTTAAAATGTGGACTCGTCAGACCACAGGACACTTTTCCACTTTGCGTCAGTCCATCTCAGATGAGCTCGGGCCCAGAGAAGCCAGCGGTGTTTTTGGGTGTTGTTGATATATGGCTTTCGCTTTGCATGGCAGAGTTTTAACTTGCACTTGTAGATGGAGCAACGAACTGTGTTCACTGACAGTGGTTTTCTGAAGTGTTCCTGAGCCCATGTGGTAATATCCGTTACAGAATCATGTGGGTTTTTAATGCAGTGCCGCCTGAGGGATCGAAGGTCTCAGGCATTCAATGTTGGTTTTCTGCCTTGCCGCTTACTTGCAGAGATTTCTCCAGATAATCTGAATCTTTTGATGATATTATGGACTGTAGATGATGAAATCCCTAAATTCCTTGCAATTGCACATTGAGAAACATTGTTCTTAAACTGACTATTTGCTCACGCAGTTGTTCACAAAGTGCTGAGCCTTTCAGGGATGCTCCCTTTATACCCAGTCATGACACCTGTTTCCAATTAACCTTTTCACCTGTGGAATATTCCAAACAGGTGTTTTTTGAGCATTCCTCAACTTTCCCAGTCTTTTGTTGCCTCTGTTCCAACTTCTATGGAATGTGTTGCAGGCATCAAATTTAAAATTATGTGCCTGAAAGCAATATTTGCAAAAAACAAAAAAGTTTATGCATTTGAACATTAAATATCTTGTCTTTGTAGTGTATTCAGTTGAATATAGGTTGAAAAGAATTTGCAAATCAACGTCCCAACTTCACTGGAATTAGGGTTGTACATAAAATAGCTGAAGAGGACATTGAAGAGGGGTAAAATAGGGACTTAATGAATGGTTTGGAGAAACTTTAGGGAAAACATTCATCATTGAGAATGGCCAGGGGTTGAACCAAAAAGAAAGAAAATGAACAGAATAGCCTTCATCAGACTTGCTGGCATGTTGACTTAACATGGGCCTCACCGAGAAAGACCACAGGGCCATAGGGCTTTGCAATTCTGTCATTCATCTGGGTCATAAGGACAACAATATGGACTTAAGGCAAATTTCCATAGAGGCGGCTAAGGATGCTAGCTTCAGCACACTTTCTTTGTGGAATTAACCTAAGTTCATAGCACTATGAATGTGGTGACACAAACAAAATGTAAGTAATGCATACATTTCAGGTTTTAATGTGGAGGTCAAAGTTTGCCCAGATGCAATCTCCTTTTCTTCTACACTGCAAAAATGGTCAAAAAATATAAATATAGTCAATAAATCCAGTATTTGTTCTCTTGACTTTGTTGTAGGCTTAAGGTTATTTGCCATATTCTTTACATTTTAAGCAATTTTATTGGGTAAAATTATCTCACTATAATGTCAAATAATTGTGCTGGTTATAAGAAATATGCTTAAAACCAGCCAACTTATCTGCCAGTATAGTGGGATAATTTTTACTTAATAAAATAATGATAATAATAAAGTAATAATAATTACTTAATAAAATTACAAGTCAACAAGTCAAAAAATGTCTAGATAATTTTATAGATATTGACTAGATTTAAGATCATTTCACTTGACAAGATAAAAGTGCATGCTTGCAGAATGTAGGTCCAAAGTCTGTGAGAGTGAAATGCGTGGGTCAAGATAAATCCAGAGATTTAGAATGGGCAGATGAAGAAGAGAAAACAGGGAAGTCCAAGCAGAACATGCCCAAGTACAACAAGAAGAGTAATTTGAAGGAATAAAGGACTATGTGTAAATCATATAGTGACTAACTAAGCAGTTACTATAGTCACTATAAACTGGCTGAATACGCAATACTGGATTCAGTGTCTGACACACAGTTTAGCAGATATGGATGACACAAAGTTGAATTTTTTGAGGTGTGCATATCGTAGCCTCTGCTAGCCTCTGTGATCCATTAATTCCTTGTGCACTATGATGCAGATACATTTCTGCAGACATATAAATCAGAATAAACTTCAAAAATAAAGAATACACCACCTCCAACTGATACACTGAACATCCTTCCATTCCAGGAAGAACTAAGTGTCAACTGTGAAAGGCCAACAAAAAGGAACTGGCAAACAATCTACTAAAATCAGGCAGAGAAGTATGACCAGTCGATATTCCTCAGAAGACACTTGTTTTGTTGTCGTGAAAGTATCACACACAGTGCAAGGAAGAGACGGAGGTAGAGCGGAGTAGTTTGCAGCTTGCGTTCTCGTTTAGTTTTCTTTTGGACTACAATAACCAGGTAGGCACAGACAACAGAATGGTGCGCCGAGCGGCCAAAACACGTTACCAATACATATCATATTCCTCCCCCCATTACTTTGAATGTCCACCAGTGCTAACACTTTAGCTCTTAATGTGATATAATCAATTCCTATGAATTATGCAAGTTCTTCTAACAATATTAACAACATAACTAACATTTTTTCTTTTCTGTGCACTAGGGGAAGAGGGTAGACTGCCTCACCTGGTCTTCTCATCACTGGAATTTGTTGAGGACAATAACTGGTCAATATGTCTTCTCCAGATCTCACCACTCTTTGTTTGGACAGTGTATGAGACTGGGCCAGTCTGTGCTACTAGCTGGATAGCTGGAACCCATTTTTCACCCTTGCTGTAGTTCCGTGCTAGAACACTTTCACCTGTACAGAATGTTCTCTGCTTAACTTTTGCTCATCTTTCCATCTGTGCTCTTTGCTGTGATTGTAGAGTTTCCTTGGTTCTTGGAGGTTTCAGAAGGTCTAACCTGGTACGAAGTTGTCGCTTCATCATGGCAAAGGCAGGGGTGACCTTGGTGGTAGCATGACGTGTACTTCTGTACATCAGCAGAAATGAATTCAGTCGTCGGTTCAGAGACCCATTACCCAGAGATGAACGTAGAGCTTGTTTCAATGTCTGCACAAATCTTTCAGCTAACCCATTTGTTGCTGGGTGATATGGTGCTGATCGAAGGTGCTTGATTCCATTTGTTTTCAGGAATGATTGAAATTCTGCTTGATTAAAATTCTGAAATTGTGGTCCATTATCACTAACAAGTTGTTCTGGCAACCTGAAGTGACTGAAAATGGATCTAAGCTCTTCAATAGTCCGCTCAGATGATGTACTCTTCATGATTACCACCTCTGGCCATTTACTATGAGCATCTATGGCCACAAGAAACGTGATCTTCAAAAGGACCAGTGAAGTCTATGTGAATTCTTTGCCATGGCTCGTCTGGAAATTCCCATGGGTGAAGCAACGCTACTTGCAGCATGTTTCTGTGTTTCTGACAAGATGAACAAGCTTTGGCTTTCTCCTTGATAGCTGCATCTAACCCTGGCCACCAGAAGTATCTATGGGCAATCTCAATCATTCTTACAACACCGCAATGCCCTTAATGCAGCTCTTCTAAAATCTAGCTCCTTAGATGTAGCGGTATCACAACTCTTTGTCCCCACAGCAAACAACCTGATTGGACTGCCACACTCAATCTGTGCGTAATTGCTTTCAGCTTTACTCAAGGTCCTTGATGGAAATAAAACAATTGGTCTTTCTTCACCAGACGGTAGGATGTGCGATATTACTGCACCCAATCCATAAGGCGATGCGTCGCTTGCTAGCTGGATTGGCAGGGTTGAAATGTGATGCCTCTGACTGTGTTAGGGCTACTTTTGCATCATTAAAAGCCTTCTTGCATCTGACGGTCCACTTCCAAGGCCTTGACTTGACTAATAACTCATGCAGTGGTTCTAATGTGTTTACCAAGTTGGGTATGAACTTTGAGTAGTGCATTAGCAGTCCTAGAAAGGATCTCAGTTGGCTCACATTTTGTGGCAAAAGTGCGTCCATTACTGCTTTTACTTTTGACTGTGACTTGTGGAGACCTGCGCTGTGACCAATGACGTGACCAAAGTACTCTACTTAAGGATGGAAAAATTCACATTTATCCTTCCTGACACGAAGGCCATACTCTTCTAGCCTCTGAAGAGTAGCATCCAAATTTATAAGATGGTCGCTGTCATCCTCGCCTGTAATCAACAGGTCATCCAGATACACTGTACCCCTGTCAGCCCACTCAGAATTTGATCCATAGCATGCTGAAATAAGGCAGGTGCAGAGGAAATCCTGAACGGGAGCCGCTGGTATGTGTATAATCCCTTGTGTGTCACAATCGTTAGCATTTCTTGTGAGTCTGGGTCGACATGCATCTGTAAATAGGCCTGACACAGGTCTATCTTACTGAATTTCTGTCCTTCTAGCTTGAGAACAGTTCAAGGCCTGAGAACAGGTCATCAGTCAGTGGTAGTGGATATCTTTTAATGGCTAAGACTGGATTCACTGTGACTTTAAAATGACTGCATAATCTAATCGAGCCATCTTTCTTTATGACTGGAATGATTAGTGTAGCCCAGTCACTCACACTTACTGGTTGTAGTACTCCAGCTTCAACAAGGTGTTTCAACCTTGGGTTTGATGGCATATGGCACTGATCTAGCCTTACTGTTTGGCTTCACATTGAGTTTCACAGTAATGTCTTTTGTTTCTTGAGCTCCATCATCACATCCATAACTCCTTTCACTGGTACTGTCTCACCTGTGTATGTTTTCAGGGTCAGTTTTGCAGGTTTTAACTTCAGATGCTTAAGCTGCTCTTGGTGAACCACTTCTGATATGAGTGACACTGCAGCACCATTGTCCACTTGCATCCGCATTGGTTTTCCCTCCAGCAATGGTGACACCCAGTAGCCTTCTGCATTACTTGATAGTGACATCACATGAAGATTTTCCTCATCAGATTCACCACTTTGTTTGTCAGACATGTTCCACTTGATTCACCTGCGTTTTATTCGGGTTCTCTGAACTGTGTTTTTCTGTTCACTGTAGTTTTGTTTGGATTTGGCTTTTTGTTCCCACAGGCACGTTCAATGTGACCTCTTAACCCACAACTCCTACAGTCCATGTCCTTACACCAGCATTCTTGTGCTTGATGACCACTTTTTCCACAACGATAACATGGTTTATTTAGTTTAGGCTTTTGGTTTTCCGTTTGTACTCTGTGTATTTGGAACAATGCACTCAGGTGTTGTGCCCCTCTGGCTGCCATCTCCATGGATGTGCTCACTTCGATTGCTCTTTCCAGTGTTAAGTTGCTCTCAGTCAGCAGATGTTTTTGAATTGTCTCACTACGCAAGCCACACACCAACCTGTCTCTAATGGTGTCATTGAGGGCTCGTCCAAACTCACAATGTTTTAAAACTGCTATGAACTGTGATATTGGCTCTCTCTCCTCTTGGTTTCACTTGTAGAATCTGAATCTTTCTGCGATAATGAGTGGTTTTGGTGAAAAGTGTTTCTTCAGTGTAGTGATGATTTGTTCATAGGAGCAGTCACTCGGGTTTAGCAGGCTGCGCAGGAGGTTGTATGTTTTACCTCCTATTACACTGAGAAAAGTGGGCACCACCACATCAGGTTTTGTTTTGTTGGCCAGCACAAAGCACTCAAAACGTTCAGTATATGAGCTTCACTGCTCTGCAGACTCAACAAAAGGGCCAATATGTCCAACTAGCCTTGCCATGTTTTCTTTCTCACTAGTTTTAGTCTCAGTCGTGTTCCGGGTATATTTGTACGTGCACTCGTTTTCTTTCCATTCACAGACTTTTGTCTCCTTCTCTCAACATTTTGTTGTGAAGTGAGTGTCTTTACTTTCTCTTTCTCCGGCTCTCACAAACATGTGCGGGCAGCCCCTCCCATGCTCCCAGAAACCACGCTTAAATTTTGAAATGCAAAGATATTTTTTTAAGTAAGTAGCATTAACACATTTTTTTGTTATTGCAGCTGCAAACCCTTTCTTATCACAAGAGCAATTATGCAGTGCAGAAGTACACATACAGGTAAATAAACAGATAGCTTTTTGGTCGTCACAGGAATCAATGTCACAGGAATGTCACTGGGGATGCATCAATACCAATAGTGATTCTGGGTATTGGGCTGATACCATACTCATTTATTTGTAATTGTGCTAAACATCACCTATACTAACACCCGATTCTGTAGGCTAGCAAAATGGAGGCAAAAAATCAATATATCCTACCAAAGTTTGTAGATGCTGACTTTACTCTGTTTAACTGATTACAATTACAAGGTGTAAACAGGCTGTAGAGAGACCATAGTGTCCTACTGTGTTAGTTTCAGTGCACACTGCAGTTAGCCAAGCTGCTGTAAGTAGCCCAGTTTCTCAGTGTATTTGCTCAATTCTCATTATGCATCTTGTTATTTTTAATGAAACAGCTTAATTTGAAATTATCCATAGAAAAGCTGTGTTTCACATAGCATAGACTGAGCATTTTCATGTATTCCCTGTTTAAACTGTCACCTAAGTAGCCTTTTTTTCCCACACAGCAGCCAATTATTGGTGTTTTACTCTCACTTTCTTGTCCCAAATTTAACTCATGAAATTATTAGATTCTTTTAAAGATGACTGACTATTTAAGATTGCTACAGATTTACTTGGGGTTTTGAAAGTAATGTAGATGAAAAGTAATGGGAACTGTGGGATTATTTATGATCCCAGTACAGCTTGAGAGAACTGCTAATTTGTAATGGAATATTTTTTGAGTAACTACCCCACCACTGGTCAGTTATGAGTCAGCTTCTCATTTTGGAGCATAACCATAGTTTTGTGTTCTTGGAGTTAATCGTGTGTCAAATTAAAAACTTTGAAAGGCTCATTTTGGTCCATGTGTTTACAAATTTGGACCATATTTAAATGTACATAGCAATACTCAACCTATAAGTGTGGGGTGTGGGGTTTGATGGGTGTCATATACTGACAAGTGTGTCCCACTCACTTTTACAATGGCTACTGGCTGGCGTTATTTACCAAAAGTTGCAGGAAAAACTATACTTGCCTAGTCTTGTAGTAGTAAAGGACTAAACTGTGAGGAAAAACCTCTGGGACAAGAACAAAAACAAAAAATAAATTAAAAAAATCTCTCTTTTTAGGTTCATCCATCAGCCGCTAATGAAAAATAATGTATAACTATTTTTGTATTTAATCAGCAGAATGAACAGGAGACATGATTAAGACGGTGACTATTACATTATATCTATCATTTTGACAAGCAGCAGTTATTGTAAGTAAGCTTTACCTGAATGCTGAAATATCTTCTGAAGGAAGCGGGGTGTTGACTTGCTGCATTGACTGGACTTACCAACAGCTCCTTCTGAATAAAAAAAATAGGTTCATATATATATATATATATATATACACACACACACACACACACACACACACAAACACACACACAAATGTTAACGACAGTTTAAGACAATTTTATCATACAATGTGAAAGTCATTTTCTGATTTCTGAACAAAGATCTACCACAACATCAACAAAGATGTAAGACACTGTGTGTAGCCGCTCCTTTCAGAGTTGGTTGCACAGAGATTTAACCCAGTTGCTTATCCTTGGTCGTGGAACGTATTTTCTAGCACCTAGTGAAAGAATGAGTGTATGTCCTCATCAACAGAGCCTTCAGACCCCCTATTTTGCTCCTTATTTGTGTACATTTCTACATTTTACAACCCATTATTCACTATGTTTAATGCTAACATATCATAAAATAGAAAAAATTCATCCAGAACCAACTCATGATTGAAAGCCCTACTTAGCAGTACATTCACCACCAGAGTTTTTGACAGATTGGTGAAGCCCTGCCCATTTTTGCTTCTGAGAGACTCTTCCTCTCTAAAATGTTCTTTTTATATTTAGTCATGTGAATTAGTTACAAATTGCTACTCCAGCCTTTCATTGCCCCTGTCCCAACTTTTTTGAGACGTGTTGCTGCAATCAAGTTCTAAATTAGTCAGTGTTCTTCATGAAATGGTAAAATGTCTCACTTTTAACATCTGATATGTGTTCTGTATTCTATTGTGAATAAAATATGTTTTTTGAGATTTGCAAATAATTGCATTATGTTTTTATTTACATTTATTTCTATTTTACACAGCATCCCTTTTTTGGAATTGGGGTTGTACATGTAGAACATGTTTGGCATTGCTTGCTAAAATAAAGCCTTCCCTGAAAAAGATGTAATCTGTATGGCAGAATATGTTGCCAAAACTTACATATTGTTCAGCATTAATGGTGCTTTCACTGATGTGCATATCACCCATGCCATGTACACAAATGTGCCTCTATGCCATCATGAATACTGGCTTTTGAACTGTGTGCTGATAAGAAGCTGAGGGGTCTTTAACCCTATACAGTGTCCATGTTTTCCACAAACAATTTCAAATGTTGATTTCTTGAACCACAGGGCACGTTTGCAAAAATAATTTAAAATTTTGATTCATCTGACCATAAAACAGTATTCCTTTTTGCTTCAGTCCATTTTAAATGAGCTTTGGCCCAGAGAAGGTGGGAGCGTTTCTGGATCCTCTTGAACTCTAGAATTTATTCTTTGTATTTTATAGTTTTAGCTTTCATTTGTGGATGCACCGACAAACTGTTTCCATAGACAGTGTTTTTCAAAAGTGTTTCTGAGCCCATGCAATGATTTCCACTACAGATCATGTCTGTTTTTAATGCAGTGCCCCATGAAGGCCCAAAGATCACAGACAGAAAATACTGGTTTTCAGTCTTGTCCCTTGCATAGAGATTCTCTGAATCTTTTAATGTTATTATGTACCATAGATGAAGAAAAGCAAAAAGTCTGTTTTTTGTGTTTACCCTTGGTAGAGCAAGAGGGACCATCAAGAATTAATTTATACAATTTTACATATAAAAATAATTCTAATATATATATATATACATATATAAGTAATTCATTATTAAATGGTTATAAAATAAAATTAATTTCAGGCCTTTAAGTGAAAACACTAAATAGTCAATTTACCCTCAGATGGCTCAGTTTACCTGTTGTGTAGGATTACTCACCTCTTGATGGACACTGATGGACAGGGTAGAGGATGACTGATGCAGTGTGTAATTGTATACTTACAAAGTTCACTTATATACTAGATGTACCTGAAAACCTTTCAGTGCACTGAATATATAATCATCACTGAATGTATAATCACATATTCATAATATTTAAAAGTTTACAAAAATCATTTGTTCATACTCTCGGTTATCATTCAGCCAATATCTAATCAATTATACAAACAAATGTTTAAATTGCAAACTCAAAGCACTTTAGTTAATGCGATGCATTAATGTGAAAGAGAAAATACTTACTGGCCTCAGGCGGCATCTCAGTATTCTCCTGCGGCGGCTCATGTTGTGTTCGGTTTGCTTTTAGTAAGCCAGATGAGGATGCAGTAATCTGTGGAAGAGGGGAGACATCATAGTCTGGTGCATCTGTAAAGAAAAAAGAGATTTGAGCTCAGATGAGTTCTGTGTTTATCATAGAAAAACATAATTATGTTTAGGTTGTAGGTGAGTGTGTATTTCTCTTGATTTATCTCACTACTCTTTCTTTCATTTGGTAGTAATATACTATGTATATACTGGTATTATATACATAGTTCAGTTTCTTGGACCTCTGTTTGTTTTTAAGGGCTTATGGCTGTGTGTGCATGGTACAGCGCCCATCCTAAGGGAAGAGTTTTAACTTTCAGACACTGTGGATCATATGCTGACAGCTGATGCTATTCCATGGCATGCTTTTGAGGAGGTAGATGGACTTGAATTGTTCAAATAGCACTTTTGAAGAAAACTCTGCACCTTGTAAAAATCTGGGGAAGAAGTCCATTAGGATTAAAAGCTGCTGATGTTGAACCTTTTCCAATTTTATACCATGCCATCAGGTACTTAGGCCCAGCAACCACACTGAGTGTTTTGCCCTACAGTATTTCTGCATTTTCCAATGCTGAGGTGATCCTCATGTAGCTTACCCAGGATAGCAACTCTAAGTGGAGTTGGTATTACAAATCTTTGCCCTTTCAGAAACAATTAACTTGGAGCTCGCCAGATATAGCGGAAAGGAAAGGTTCAATAGAGAACTTATTCAGCCACCCTTGTATTGTATTTAATAGGAACATGATTTCTTCTTTACACGTATACCTCTACATTCATTCAGTCTCTTCTGACTCCATTACAGCATTTATAGGGTTATTATTAGTTTTGTTGTATAGCTTTCATTCCCTATGCCTCCCACAGGAGATCTAGCACATCTGCTGAAGCTATGTTCTTGGCAGCAACATGTGATTTGGTTTACAGATATTGCATCAGTCTCATTCGCAGATGCTCATTTAGGCTTTGGTCACCAGAAGAAAATTTCAGAAGTCCATTTTTTAGAAACCGAAAGCTTGCTTGTACCAGTATCCTGTACTGCAGAGCAAATTCAGCCTACTGTCACGCATTCAGCTCGACGAGCGGACTCCAACTCCCAGAACACCCTGGGAAATCATGTGACTCTGGACTCCGGCACGCACACCTATCAGCGCTCACTCTCCCCAGACTTTTAAGGAATGTCACCTGTACCTCATTAGAGCTGAGCATTTAAGCTCGGCTCTGACAAACAGTCAGTGCGAGGTATTGTCTTTCCTACAAACTTACTGAGCGGATTCCTTCTTGTTATTTGATTGTCTTACTGTGATTTCGACCATTTAGAATCGTGTTTTTCGACTACGTCTGTTGCCTATCCCTTTTGGTGCCTCTGCTGGTTTTGTGGATTTGTTATTTGGACTCTTGGACTGCTCTTTGACTACCCCCTTGTGTTTTGCCCCTTTTGTATCTTTGGCTGTTAGTCCACCAAATAAATAGTGGAACCTTACATCCGCGAGCGTCTGGACTTCTGTCACTTCGTAACACCTGCCTTTCATAATATAAATGGATGTGTCAGTGTTTGGTTTTGGGTGGTGCTGCTGCATAATGAATGTGATGACTGACAGCCTGTGCAGTGCCTCAGCTGCTGCATCCTGGAGATTTGGCTTTCAAATGGGCAGAGGACATTTTAAATCCTAATTTAACCCCTTTAATTGTCAAGGTTACTAAATTACTGTTTATATTTAGCTCCTTCTTTGCATTTTAGAGTTTTAACTTGCTTTTGTGGATGCAGCAATGAACTGTGTTTAGAAACAATGTTTTTCAGAAGTGTTTATGATTCCGTGCAGTGATTTCCACTACAGAATCATGTCTGTTTGAAAAAGCAGTGCTACCTGAGGTCCAAGATTATGGCTAGCAAGTTTTGGCCTTGTCTCTTGCATACAGAGATGTCTCCAGATTCTCTGAATCTTTTAATGTTATCATGTACCATAGATGAATAAAAGCCAAAGTTCTTTGCTAATTTATGAAACGTTATTCTTGAATTGTTGCACTATTTAATTGTGCAGTCTTTCACAGAGTGGGGAGCCGCTCCCAATCTTTACACCTGAAAGACTTAGCCCCTCTGGGATGCTCTTTTATACCTTGTCATGTTACTGACCTGTTGCCAATTAACCACCAGGTGTTTTTTTTTTTTAGCACTACACAACTTTACCAGCCTTTTATTGACCCCATCCCAAGTTTTTTGGAACATTTTGTTGGCATTAAATTAAAATAGGCAAATATTTTTCAAAAAACAAAACATTTCTCAGTTTCATCATTTGATATGTTGTTTTTATACTATTTTCATTTCAATATAGGGTTTAAATAATTTGCACATCATTGCATTTTGTTTTTTATATACATTTTAAACAGCATCCCAACAATTTAGAAAAATGGTGTTGTACTTTAGTTGATTATTTACAATTTGTGTCTACATGGTTGTTAGAGGAGCTACCCAATGAGGATTAAGCTCTGTCATCATCAAGCTGTGTCTGTTCTGTGTGCTCACAGCAAAAAAAAATCTGGTATTCATACACAGCCCTTGCTCTGTTCATCTGAAGTAAACAAAGTGGTCAGAGATGAGCCACACAACACTATTACAGCAACAGTAACAGGGAATTTTGTTTTTGTGCAATGGACAGTGGGAGGAGGAGGGGCTACATGCTGAACTCTACACATTGTCAAGAAAGAGATATAAAAGAAAAAGAAAAATATCTGCAGAACAAAGATTGAGAAAGAATCTCAAAGACACTTCAACATTGGAGAGGCGTCAGAGCTGAGAAGTTGGCTTATCCTAACTAATTTCCTAACTCACCCTTAAACTGTGCAGCACTTCCATTCCTTGTTCTTTTTCACCATACTTCACTGGTTCAACCTTTTAATCCTACATGTTATGGCATTAACATATCTTAGAGAAAATATGGGGTTGTAACACCACCACTGTCCATCTTTATGTAATTTCTATATGTAAATTGCTAAATTGGTAAACAAGGCAAACAGTAGCACTAACACTGCCTGTTTTGTTAACCAGCCCCAGATACATACTGTCACGCTGAGCCAGAACAGACTAATCTCCACCCAACCTAGCCTCTTCTTATCTAATGTATTATTTTCAATTCAGATATCTCTGACCATGTGCTTATTCATGAAAGAGTGATTAGTCTTTCATTTAATTATTAAGGTATATAAAACACCATTTAAAAATAGGTTTTTTTATCTTGTGCCAGGTTTACAATTTTTTTATAATATCAACCCTGAGATCACAAAAAAGATATCTGTCTGACTTTGATCATCCTACATAACAATACCTAAAGGCTGTTCTTACCTTTTCTATCCATTTGCAGCAGAGTTGGAAACCAGCAGGTTGGGTGGGTGAGTGTATGTGTGGATGCTGAGCAGTGAGGGGAGATCAATAACTGCAACCATGGCATCAGCAGTGACATCACCATGTGATCTGAGAAAAATTTGCTGAATAATGCTCACCATGTAATTTCAGTTTCTATACTGACCTAGACTGCTGAAGACATCACTGAGCTCACAGTAAAGTCACTTGTCTGCCATTCACTAGTTAACAATTGTAATGAGTCTTTATTTATGTTACACTTTTCTTTTTAGTCACAAAGTTACAAACTGCTTAATGCAAGAATATTACTAAAACTTTGAAAAGCTAAAAACTCTAAATGGCAATAACAGCACAATTATAAAAAAAGAGATGGCCTGCATGGCCCATTCAAGTATATTTTAAATGGATTTAATTTGATTAAGCTGGATTTTAGCAGGATTGGGCTTGTATTCCTAAAGTGCTCATAATGCTAAATAGCTTTGTTCTGTGGTCCCATTCATCATCAGAAATATCTTAATTTTTAAAGCTTGAAACACTAGCCAGTACATGACTAGCAAACACAGCTTTAAGCAGTTACACACATATAAAATCATAATATGTTTTCATAAAAAAACACAAAGTTAAACATGAAGTTAATTAATTCCAGAAAATACGTGCTTCACTAGTCATAATTCTTAATGTTGAGTACTGATTTTCAGACTTTGGGACACATATGCTTCAAAACAATGGGACCTATCTGCTTTCCATGTAGCAAGAGGGACAGAGATGCAGTCTCACGCCTTGCTCTAAAATACAGGGGTGTGGCTAAAATATGGCTGTAACTAACGACAAAAGCTCTTTACATTTAAGAAGTTATGTGAAAATAAGGGACAGCAATTTTTTATAAAGTTTTTTTATATAAAAAAATGTTTTTTTGTTACGTGTCGGGCCTGAAAAAGGGGGGGCTTTTCTGGCTGGTGTTATTTTCTTTCTCTTTACTAGTCTCTCTCCCTTTCGTGCTTGCTCACCGGTATGTCCCCTCCCTCGTTTGTTCCTTATCTCTATTACAGGTTGGCTGCAGTGTCAATCATCGTCAGAGGACCCGTCCCCCACTGCGGCCAATCATCATCCAGAATTCAGGCCCTGGAGGAGGGACTTGGCTTTTAAAAGAAGACGGGCGCCAACCCGTGTATTTCGGTTTTGTGTTGGGGAGACTAGTGCAGTCAGTGTTTTGTTTCTCACTAAGGAACGAACTAGGGTAGCTTTCTTTTTCGTTGGTTTTCATTATTTCCTTCCTTTGGCGCTGTCCGGGTCCAGAAGTCCATTTAGTGTTTATTTTGAAAGATATAAATATTGTAAATATTGGTGGCTGTTGGTTTGAGGGGAGGGTTTCACTCACTTGTCCCCGGTGCAGTGTGAAATAAACAGCACGTAAGACGCTGAACGTGTTGTGTCTTGGTCCTTCCCGGTTCGTGTTACAAACATCACATCAAAACCATATGTTACTGGCCCCTTTTCCCCTAGGTTTAACTATGGGGTCGTAACATTTTTGTTAATGTTTAATAAAAGTAAAACTTCACAGTTTTGCATGCTTAAAAAAGAAACACACTTCACTTTGCACCTGCATATGACAGCTGCGTTTCTGTTTCTTGGGGTTTCCCTTAGTTTCCAAGGCAGCGTGGCCCTTCCCATTGGGCAGATAATGCAGGTATGCCTCCTTGTGGGTGGGTCTACTAGCAAGGAGCTGAGTGAGCTCTGGGAACACACTGGTGTGCGTGCATTGTGCAGCAGTAGAGTTTTTGCTTCTTTTTTTTTTTTTTGTAATTTTTTTTAATGAAAAGTCACCAGTTGAAATGCCTAGAAGAATGAAGAAATTGAAGGAATTTAAGTGGCCTCTTGTGGGATCCCCTTAACCTGCTGTACTGGGCCTTTTGCCACAGAGACAGACAGCTTGGAAAATACTAAGCAAACCTTGCAATTCAGTGCAACTATAAGAGGCCACTGCAACTATGAGGGGAGTTGATGCTATGTCTTTCTGGATAGTGATTCTGAGGACAAGGGTGAGCAACAGCTTTAGAAATGGTGATGACCTGTACTTTGGCAGGCTAAACGAAGCCTAGTCTACCCAGCCCGGTCTCTTTGACAGAGAGGGATGGATAAAATGTCATGCCCCGCCTCACAGTCTACCCCTAGGCCCTGGACTATGCTGCCTCCCCTGTGTCTCTCTCTCTCTTTGTGTTGAACACTTTCTCTCCTTCTGTCCCTCACACTAGAGCCAGATGAGCTCAAGCAACCGGTGCCCCCCAAGATGTCTATCGTCCATTGCCCGTACCTGTCCCTCAGCCTGGTCTTTGCTCTCATAGAGTCGGGGAGGTGGGCATGGTGAGTGTGGGCTCACGGCAGTGGCCAAAGACTTTCCATGGCCCTCATGACTGGCTGATGTCTGGGCATTGCCTAGTAGTCTGGACAGCACCTCAGAGCTGCCCGCACCAAAAGCACTGCCTGGTGCATCAGAGAGAACTGCCACTAGAGCACTGAGCCACATGTGTAAGATTCCTTCTTGATTACAGACATCTGAGACTGATTTGAGGGGGTGGTTTGGAGAGAATCTTGGCTGGAGAGTGTTCTGTTTGTGAAAAGCCCCCAACAGGCTGTATTTTTGGTTTAGTTTTGGTTTTGTTTCTGAAGTTTAAATAAAAACTCTGCTTTGGCCCTGCATTTGGCCTGTGTGTGTTCCTTGGGGTTTATCTTGGCTTCCCAGCCAGGAGGGCTCTGCCCATCCCCAGGCCGATGCCAAATGATTTTGTATATATTTACTTTATTACTATGTCAGTTGTTGCCTTGGGTTTAAAAAGATTGAAACATAATCCTTGCAAATATCTGAACACTTATTTTTGTTTTTAGTTTTTAATTATAGGACTGCAGTAGAAAGGTTATAGGTGAGAGAAATTTTCAGCCTGAGAGAAATATTTCTGTTGTCCATTCATAATTTTAGGAAAGATTGAACAACTACAGCTGGCGAAGAGAATTCATGTGGTATGATATGAAGGTTGGAAGTGGTTAGTGATGCTCAATATCTTATGTAGATCAGAAATGTATGAAGTGTACCATAATCTAATGTAGATTTTTAAAGATTTAGGAATTCTAACAATCATTTTGACAATTATGTGTAATTGTGTTACTGCTACAAAGTCCATTTTGACATGGATACACTTGGGGGTGTTTCTATAGTGCTGGTTGCACATTCTAAATTATGGGTGCTGCAGCCAAACCTTTTTGCTTGTCAGTCTTAGGAGCCAAACAGTCCAAACAGAAAGCTACTTCTGTTTTCCCTGAATATTCTAACCTGGAAAAGTTGTACAACTTAAAAACATAATTTTTGCCAAAATACTGATAAATGCTGAGATACTGGCCTTACTAATGCTTTCAATTAAACATTTTCCTTACATGCCTAGGAAATATTTGCAGACAAAACCACTTGTCAATTGTATTTTTTTTCTTTTTGCTTTGCTTACTACTCTTCTTTATAGTTGAAGGAAATGGAGCTCGGTATGATTATTGCCATAGTTTACATAGTTTACAGCTGTGTTTACATACACCTTACTAGGAAATTCAGCTGCTTTTAAGTGCACCTAGTGCTAATATAGACTTTTAACATTGCAAACCCAACTTGTTTCTACATAGAAAACATTGTTGATAAAATGAGACACTCTGGAGCAGCCACACATAAACATAAGGTCACCAGACCCAGTGCCAAGCATTTGGAAGAGGGGTATAAAGACCCCCAGCAATGGACTGTGAAGCAGTGCAGTTGCAAACTCTGGAGTAATAAGTAATATTGTGTGGTTACAAAGTGCTTTATGAACTGAAGGTGTTCAATTTGCTGTCTTCGCCTTCCCAGAAGTATGTGGTGTCTGTTTATGCCATGCCTCTCTGCTTCTCCGAGCCATGCAGCTGTTATGCTGCAGTTCCGTCTCCCGAGGAAACATGAGTGACCATGCCAGAGCATAATATAATAGACATAATGTGATTGTGAAAGAAAAATGAAAGAGCACACCATAAGAGAAAAGCAGTAATAGTGGGTGGCAACAGGGGTGTGGTCAACGATTGGCTGGAGGGCTGCGGTGTCCAATTCATTCCTTTGAATCAGATCTGCTCAATTATTTTATCTGTCTTTCTGTTGCATCTTCACAATGTTTATGTTTATGTAATCGGCTAAATAATTACATTTCCAATTTAACTGTACATATATTTGCATCCACCTATATTTTCTCTCTGAAACCTGATCTAAATCTGTAAATGTAATATCTAAATCTGGTGTAAACCTGATCCTTCCTCTGCATGTGCTGTTTGCATGCCAGCCTGCTAGGGCACAGGTTCATACACTATACACATTTGCACAACTGATTCAACTAATTAACAAGCATTACGTTGGTTGGGTCAGGCGAGCAGAGTAGGGAAAAATAAAACATGTGTAGAGCATTAGGTCACCAGGATTGGGATTGGGAAGATGTGTGCTAGGAGGCTTCCTGCACTGAGGAAACTCAGCCCACTGACCAGTTCCAATCAAAAGTACTCACTTGCTGAAGTCAAAAGCAAAAATCAGTTAATGTGCTGTTAGAATGTCCTGAAAGCCAAACCTTATCAGTTCTTGAACATGTTTGGTCACATTTGGCATAGAAAGCCAAAAGAATTCCCAAAAAACCATGCAGTCATTGTCAAGAGTGATGAAGGCTCAGGCTGATCACAGAAACATATGAACATGAAGTAAGCAGAATATTCCCACCATTTCGTTAACATTTTAGATACAGTGATATTACCCAGTCATGTTATTACAGTATTTAATATCAGAATGCAATGATTAGTACAGAAATATAATGTGATTTAGCCTTTGTTCTTACCAATTTCATGCCAATTCCTGCTACTAATACTATGTAATGTTACATTACAAGTTGAGCTCTGGCTTAAGCATAATCCTTGAGCTTCTAACAGATATTCAGGTAATATATTTAACTTTCCTTTGTAAGTTTTACAGTGAGTGCTAAAATATCTAAACTTAAATCCTGTCTCTGAACAGGATCTGTTCATGTGGGTGGCCTAATGAGGGCAGTCCTGTTCCAAAGAGTCTAAACATAGACCAGATACAGACTGCCTGTTTATAGCTGCCTTTTTTAGCTTTTGCAGGGCAAACTCTGTTTGTATGTGTAGTTTTGTACATTGGTCTTGATTTACACCATCATTTGCTCTAGTTATGACACTGTAGCTAAAAATTCATCATTATTCTCAAGACTTGTCACAGGACCCCTGGCTTGGAAGATTCCGACTCTGGCCCGTCATTATTCCCAACACCTTTTTCTTGTTGTTTCCTGTTTTGTTTTCAGTGGTTTTTCATGTGCATCTTAGCCATGTCTCGCAAAGGTTCGATTTTCCTGCATTCAGCCTGATTGGCTATCCTGTGACCCCTGCCCCTCAAAATTTATACAGTGAAACTATTTATCGGTATAACCTGTCCATTTGGTACAGCTGATTTTTAAAAAACCCACACAGACAGGACCCTGGACCCCTGGTCACCTGGCAAGGAAATCAAACCCTATTGTCTCTGAAGTAATTACATGAGTGTAATAACACAAATGTATTTTTCCCAGAAGTTTTTCCAGCAGTAAAAGGAATATGTAATAACTTACATTAAAACATTACTAACACTGTATCTGCCAGCTTTCCTGACATTTTGCAAGCATCTATATTGCTAGTGCTATGACATCGTACCAGTTTTAGCTTTAAATCATTCTGTAATGTGACCATTTCAGAGGCCATTTCAAGGAAGGGGGGCCCTAAGCAAACACGCCCCCCAACACCAACCGGGGCCCCCTCAACCTCCACACCCGAAATCCCATCCCCAAACCCCCCTCCGGCCAAAACAAACCACATTCGCCCGCGGCCTGCCTAAAGCCTACAAGAACCACAGCATAGACACAGTTTAAGTCCAACACACTTTATATCAAAACATATTTTTGGACAGTGAAAATACTGCTTAAATATTTTGCATACACTGCAAATATAGCAATAGTAACATTTGAACATTGGCAAAAAACCCACCACTGTCCCATAACAACAATCATAAAAATAAAGTGCAAATCGCATAGTAACTATAAATACACACACACACTTATATTAATATAAAATTCTTAATATCAAAGTGCAAATATTGCTTAATTAAGTTATTAACAAAAGTAATGTTTAAATGTGAACAGTTAAAACAAAACACTCCCATCCTATGCAAAAAAGCATACATTCTTCACAAACAGCCTATAAAGAGTGCAAGCTGCATAGTCATTTTAATATCCAACATCAGTATAAGTGCACACGCATAAGAACCTTTAAGGCCATTATGTGCAAAATATCTAAAACTGCTGTTTTCGCTTCGCTTCAGCAAAGACAACCACAAAGTCCTCCATGTCCAAAGACCGGCACCACTGCATGTAGTTTCTTCCATGTCTTCTCCCTCATTGTCTTTCTCATCAATGAGAGATGCTGTTGATGGTACAGCTGGGAAAAGAACGTTTTTATTGATATAACATACTTTTCATGCACAGCGTGCATCACATAGACATGAGGGCCCCATATTCAAAAATCTGAAATGTCCAGCAAAAATATGCATGACCATTTTCTAACAATATTAACATATTGTAAGAGCTCAGTATTAACAGCTCTGTGAGAGAAATGCACTCTACCTTCATCAGTGGACGCATCTTTAGGAAGAGGGCTTAGAAATTTAAGCAAAGCACCTTGAGGGAGAAGGAAAAGATATGGTGAGAGATAGCATTACAATATTTTTTTCTGATTTTGATATTTAGAAGGAACCCAGCTGCATTCACACAACTACCAATGCTTAACATCCCAAACTAAGGTTTATGTTTAATATACGGATTTACTACTTGTAGCTTATCATAGCAGATTTAAGTATTCTGTTGTCTGAGAATTAGACAGACACACCTGATCCTTTAAAGACAGTGAATAACTGGCGTGCATGGATACTACTGGACACGTACCCCCCATTTGGTAGATAGATTATCACGGTAGAATAGCTAGCTAATATAGCAGAGAAGCTATGCAAGAACGTTAGGCTGTTGCAATGTCATGTCATTAAATACAATAAACCGTGAATCTGGAACAGATCTGCGTTTTCCTGTTAATATAATATATTACAGTGTGTAGCCATATTATCACCTGTTCAAAGCTGCTCTAACTGTTCTAATTAATTACTAGCATTGACTGCCAGGCATGTTAATATAAACATTACCCATATATTTTGTTGCTAGCCTACCTGCTGCTAAATTACACCATTTGAACACATAGGCCTAATTTATCCAGTGTAAAAATCTACTTACCACTGTCGTGTTTTTTTGTTTGTTCCTCTTCCTGTCTCTTCTTTCGCTTATGGCTTCCTGACTGATACATTCGCTTCATGATGCTGAAGCTTCAAATTTGCTGGAATCTCAAACCTGGCTGGCTGCCTGCTGTCAGCAAGTGGTGGGAGGGGCCTCCTTGAGGGGGGTTCTGATTACAGTGTCATGCTCATGGACTGTCACAGAATTTAAAGGGGAGATCACACAGGTTGTCGCTGTATTAAATTCTTAACCTGTCGTTGTCAAATTGCAGGCAAATTGCTTGATTTGCTTGCCCCATTGCAACAGGCCTGAGTACAGCAGATGTTATCTTAAAATGTAACTTTTATGACATTAAATGTTTTGCATTTCCCCCAAAGCCATGCCTGTATTACCACCTCATTATTACACAGTACCTACATAACAACTACACAGGAACTGTCCACCTATTTTAAAGTGCAACATTAACTCTACACTACAGGAAGGTTCCTGTGTAGAAGCTACACTTGTGTAGTTGCATGAGGCAAAGCTGAAGTTGATGCACATGTGTAATTGCATCATTATATTTGCAGTGTTGTTGGATATGTTATTAATGTGTAACTACAGGGTTATTAGAGACACATATATGAAGTGGGAGCTACCTTTTGGAAAATGGTTCTATATAGCACCAAAAGGGTTCCTTTTCATGACAGTGTAACAATAAAAGAACCCTTCTTGGTGCAAGTTCTATACAGAACCATCTACAGGACACTCCATTAATTTGAAGAACCCTGTTACAATGCAAAGGACCCTTTAATCATGCACAATATTGTTTGAGTGTTCATGGTTCTATATTCTTTACATCTTTTTAAAGAATGTAGATTTAGGTAATCCTGAGCCATCTCCAAATGCAGACATCAGGCTACAAGAAAATGAAAGAAAGACAGCTAATCATGCCAGATTCCTTTTTTCCATTTGTCCAGGTCCAAATATTTTATATGCAATGTGATGTCTTTGTGCATTGGCCTTGCAAGTGGTTTTAAATGGTAGCCCTGCCATAAGACAATCAGAGCGACACAGGTGCTATTCCAACTTTGGGGCAATTTCTAAGGCTGTAAATTTATGGTGATTAGCAAACATGCTGTTGAAAGGGAATTTCAGCTATTTATTTCTGCAAAATTCAGTTGCAGAGATGTAAACCAATTTGAATGTGGTTTGATGTGAAATGGTTCATTGCAGAGAAATGTAAGGGCTCAGATTTCTTCACAGTGGTGGTAATAAGAATTTGCTATTTTATTTGCTATTCAAAGCAGTCAGTAAGCTTACAAATCTTCTGAGGTTTTAAATGTAATGCTGATAATGGTTAGATAAAGGTAATGCAAAAACATCTTGGGTATTAGGCAACTTATTTTTATGCATTAACCATCTCATTTAATGGGTTCTGTGAGGCATTACATTCCTTGGTCATCTAACTCTTATATCACCATCATCGCCATGTGAACAATTCAAACTCATTAAGTTTCTCTTACTGTACACACACACGTGCACACACACACACACACACACACACACACACACACACACACACACACACACACACACACACCGGCCACTTTATTAGGTACAATAATTGCTTGTTAACACAAATAGCCAATCAGCCAATCACATGGCTGCAACTCAATGCATTTAGGCATGTAGAGGTGCTCAGGACAACTTGCTGAAGTGCAAACCGAGCATCAGAATGGGGAAGAAAGGTGATTTAAGTGACTTTGAACATGGCGTGGTTGTTGGTGCTAGACGGGCTGGTATGAGTATCTCAGAAACTGCTCTGAGAAACCATCTCTAGGGTTTACAGAGAATGGTCCAAAAAAGAGAAAACATCCAGCGAGTGGCAGTTGTGTGGACAAAAATGCCTTGTTAATATGAGAGCTCAGAGGAGAATGGACAGACTGGTTTGAGATGATAGAAAGGCAACAGTAACTCAAATAAACAACCAAAATCTCTGAGGAATGTTTCCAACACTGTGTTGAAAGTGTGCCATGAAGAATTAAGGCAGTTCTGAAGGCAAAAGGGGCTCCAACCTTTTACTTTTACTTTAACCTTTTACCTAACAAAGTGGCTGGTAAGTGTATATGTGTGTGTGTGTGTGTGTGTGTGTACGCTAAGTGCCTTTGGTATTGTCATTTAGTTACATCAAGGGTAAATGTGCTATTTCAAGTCATAATTCAATTATTTTGGCCACCCCCACATCTGAAAACATGCCATGTCTGGGCACAAGAATTATACAGCAATGCAAAAAACAAAACAAAACAAAACAAAAAACAATACAAAATCACAATTTAATCTTGTAATGTCAGCATATTTCACATAATGAACATTGCAAATCTGTAACGGGGAGCGAGGAGGTGGACGCATATGCAGAGATAAGCGACGTTTATTATGGGCAAATCTAGGGTCATAGTCCAAACAGTCCAGGGTCATAGAGCCAACACGGATTGATCGGGGGACAGACATGACAGAACCCAGAATCAAACCAGCAGAACGGTACAAACACAGTACAAAGACCAATACAAACACCAAAGACCAGCGAAACAAAGGGCAAAGCGCAGGGCTTAAATAACACAAGGTAAACGAGGGACAGGCAGGAAACAGGTGGAGACAATCAGGGGTGGAGTTATGAAACGAGGGGGCTGGACCAAAACAAACACATGGGCAAAACCAAAACAACAGGAACACATGGACAGGACTGGGAGGGGCCAATTGTGACAAAATCATATCTCCTTACAGTAAAAAGAAGGTATACGTTTTCTATTAAAATATAGAAATAGAGGACATTGTAAAATAAGAAACACCCAAACAAGTGTTTACAAAAAAACAAAACAAAACAAAAATACAGAAGGCAGATCAAAGGCCACATTTGATAACAGATGTGCTAGCTCTAAACAGAAAACACTGATTTGGGAGTGGTTGGCAGAATCACCTTAATATTAGCTCCTCTGCTCCATCAGTCAAACATCTCTCAATTTCTAAATGTGCCATGCATGAACATTTTCATGTAACACTTAAACAAAACCCGTAAAACATGTGATTACACAATGAAATGTCATATGTGATAAGAAGATGTTTCAGACTTACTGGAGTTTCATTTATAGCTGGAGTTTCACAAAAGAAATGCATACAAATTACATATGAAATGTTTCATACTTCCTTTCTTTCTGACTGCAAAATTAGCATATAGAAACACAGTGCTAAAATGTCTGTGAAGGTTGACCAATGCAGTCATAGCCTGAAAGCTGCTAACACACAACAGCAGGATGTTGAACAGTTTTGCGAGGGCTTCTCTTACATCAGAAAATGGGCTCTTTTTATAGTACACTACTAAAAAAGTTGGTTCTTCAAAAGTTCTTTTGTAAAGACAATGGTTCTACATAGAATCATGAACATTCAAAGAATTACTTGCATGCCTAAATAATTTTTTGCATGATAGAATGGTTCTTCAAACTGATGGCAGTTGTGTTGTATATGGCTCTTTATAGCAGTAAAAAGAGTTCTTCTACTCTTGCAAGCCTGAATTTATAACAATAGCAGAACCGTTTTCAAAACATTCAATATAGAAACATTACACAACACAATGCAAAGAACCATGAGGCATGCAAATGGTTTTTTGAGTTTTCATGGGTGTGTATAGAACCATTTTGTTTACTAAAGAACCCTTAAAGCACCATCTCCTAAGTCTGATGTGTTGTGAAGCAAAGCACATAGCTAGTCTATTGAGTGATGAAAGCCCAGCTGTCAGAGGGCTTGTATGTGACTCAAAGTCTTGGAATTCCTGACTGCTGTCGACTTCTCCCAAGTTGAAAAATGATATCTGTAACAGGTGGTTTTACAGTGCAAGCATTTTGCTCCTACACCACAGTATTATGAACTGTCATGGTTTCCCTGGTCAGATTTTGCCCCAAGCTATGTCCAAAACTAGAGTACAATATTATACATACAACACATACTGTGCTGATATTGGTGGGGTACTATTGTGACATGTGGCAGTTTTGGACGCAGCCCGTCTCATTTCCGTTGTTTAACTATAGATTGTCATCATACCCATTTGGAGTGATGTCTATCCTTTCTCCTCAGTGCTGTGTGTATTTATAGTTCTTTTCTACCCTAAGTTCACTGTCTAGCACTGCTAATAGTTTGTGACCTAGTTTTGTCCTGTAAACACTGTGCGTGTGTTGTGTTGTATTGTGTTACTTCCCTTTGTTTTTTTTTTTTACTTTTTCTTCATTTGATTTTCAAGGCCACCCTGTACTCTTCATTTCAGCCTGCTTGCTGCCTCCTTGTTACATGAGCCCAAAAGCATAAAATCTGGATCTTGTTAGACACTGTTTCAACACAATGTGAAAAAATATCTCAGAAGAAGAACTGAAGTGGTAGCACATGATGGCATGTTGACACTGATCTTTACTTTGTCATTCACAACATAACTCATAATGGTATACTATAAATTTAATTAATATTGTATTTGTTTTTTACTCATTTTAAATTTTTTTAAACATTGACTCCCATTTCTTGGAGTCAGAGTTTTCTCCAAATGTTTTTGGAATCGAACAACCCTGGGTGACTGTCTCTTGATTAATAATCAGTGTAACTGGATTCCTTTTTGTAGTGCAGACTTGAGAATGACTATGAATGTTAGCCAGCTGTTATTCTGCTGCTGAATTAAATGCTCGTAGAAATCAAGAGGAATTCAGCTCATAGATGTTTCAGTGTGCTCCTGTATTCTGTGCTATTGACCTTGGCAAAAAGATTACTGTAAACCCATAAACAGTTTATTTTTTTATTTATTATACAGCATGTAATAATACTGTCTCTTTACGGCAGGTTTAGTAGCAGATAGTAAGGTACAATGTCACATTATAAGCTTCAGAAGACCCTCAAGAGTACCATATATTTGATTATACTGTATTTGTAACAGGGCGGCACGGTGGCGTATTCGGTAGCGCTGTCGCCTCACAGCAAGGAGGGCCTGGGTTCGATTCCCCGGCCAGGCGACCAGGGTCCTCTCTGTGTGGAGTTTGCATGTTCTCCCTGTGTCTGCGTGGGTTTCCTCCGGGTTCTCCGGTTTCCTCCCACAGTCCAAAGACATGCAGTCAGGCCAATTGGACATGCTAAATTGCCGCTAGGTGTGAGTGTGTGAGTGACTGTCTGTGTCTGTCTGTCTGCCCTGCGATGGACTGGTGACCTGTCCAGGGTGTATCGTGCCTTTCGCCCGAAGACTCCAGCATCCCCCCGCGACCCTGATGGAGAAGTGGCTTAGAAAATGGATGGGTGGATGGATGGATGTATTTGTAACAGACCGTTAGATGAGCATTCTTTTAACAGGCACATTGCAAAAGAAAGGTGGTGGAGGCTCAGAGACTGGTGATGTTCTGTTCTCGATTAGGCTGTCTTTAATATTGCGTACATCCTCACTGGAAAGGTTAGTCTTTAGCTGCAGAAGGGCAAGGACTTGGCGTTCACTGGGGAGAAGAAATATGAAGATAAGGGTTAATGTGATCACTATGACAACAACTTCCTTAACAAGAAATAGCTGTTTCCATTTCCCCCGTGACCCTGAGGGAGAAGCGGCTTAGAAAATGTGTGTGTGTGTGTGTGTGTGTGTGTAGGTGTTTGTGTGGTTCCATTTCTGCACAAACAATGAACTGAACAAAATTGCTGTATTTTGTTTTTCATCAGTTTGTTTCCATGAAACTGACTTTTAGAAATAAAAATTCTTTACATAATGATGTCATTTCCTGTTGCCTTAGCTTTATTGTATGGATAATGAGTGTTTAATGTTTCTACCTCTAATTTTATGTCTATTGGAATTTGTGTACCTTTGGCTTTTCTGACTGAAGAAATTGTGTTTATTTTATTTTTCTTGCATTGTTGTTGTTATTGTTCCATTGATATCATTATGGCACTTTTGTTTGCCATATGGAGCTGTCTGAGCACTTTCCATTTGGAAAGACTGTAACTATTTTTGCTCACCTCTCTCTGTAAGAGATAAACCATTTCAACATTCCTTTTGAAAACACTCTTCTCTACACTATTTCTATACCTCTTGACACAAAAATACCTAAAAAAAATGACCCCCCACATTACAGTGTTTTCACAACACTTCAGGTAGGGATAAACAATTTTCTGCTGAAGTTGAGCAGAGGCTTTGGTTCACATTCATCAGCTATTACAATTTCTGTTTTCATAGCCTACATCAACAAACTCTTTGAAACATTAAAACATTTATTGTAAAAATTCCTTTGACGAAAACATAGACAATGACATATTGAATCAATGCTTTGAAGAAAAACAGCACAGAAAGCTATAAAAGCCATAAAAATGTCAATGAAAGTTTTGACCATACCAAATGTTGCCATTGTCACTTTAATTTTATAAAGAAAGATTCAGAATCACTGGCACAATTCCTGCTGGGAGTATGAAAGAAATCTGACAGCGCATTCTTTTTCCTTATTGAGTCTATTGTTTCAAAACAGCACAACTGGTGGCAACTGATCTCTGAATAGATAAAATGTGTTTCTTCATTGGATGGAGGGTTTGAATGTTTTATAGGACTTTTGAGAAAAACTACACACTCATTGTTAATGATAATCCCAGACAGGGATTAATCTTAGAGATGGACTATACAGCATTCTGAATGGAGACAACGTTCTATTCAAGGAAAATTTTAACTAAGCTAAATCTCTGTCCAGAAAGCTGACCATAGTGTGTTGTCACACCTATGAAAAAATGTGTTTTAAAAGTTCCACAACACAAATCCTTAAACTGGTTTTGATTAGGTCTTGTTGAAGGATCAAGTTGAAGGAAATGGGAAACTGCTCCCTCAGATAATGTGACAAAGTTGATAATAGACAACAATTCTTCTTGCCTACTTTAGGACAAGGCATATACTGCTAAAAGGAAGCACGAATGCTCCTTTATCCTCACTAAAGTTCTACTATAAACTAAAAGCTAATGCTACATTTTCTCTTTCTTCTTCATTGCCCTGCTTGCCTTGTGCTGTGCTGTTATGGCTATTGAATGTTGCACCCATCAAGTAACTTTGATGTACTTATCTGGCTATGAAGATTCAGTCAGGGATATTTGTGGTAATTAGAGGAAATTACAAGAAACCCCATACAAATGCCTTACAAATTACATTTATCCATCTGATAAAACTAATCCAGCTTGAAAAGCAGCTTCGCTGTTCTAAATCACAGGGTGTTCCTTTAACTGAACATTAGTCACTTGTAAACATGGAAATTGAATAGTTGTAGCTATGTGCAGATAGGATTTGGCACAATTTCTAGCACCAACCTGTCTGTGTACTTTACTCACCTTATATCTGGGTAGGTTCTTGTTAATGTAACTATCTCTGAACGCAGTGACCCTGCGTCCTGCAGCCTCAATACCTCTGACATTTTGGGTAAGACATTGGACAGCCATTTCTCTTTAGACCCCTGTGGTAGAAGAGTGACAATCTGTTCAGAGACACATTTTCCACAAACAGGCTTCATTTATTTAACAAACTAAATTAAGCATTATATAAGTATAGGCTCCCTGTCTCCTCCCTGCATTACCCTATACCTGTTTTACCAGTCAAATTCACACAACTGCTTCTGACATCAGCATTCTTAAAGCAGGCCCCGCACTCGGCTCTTCTATAGAATAAGGCCTTCCATCTGTTTCCTCCTCATTGTTTTTAAGCCCACTAGGCAGTTTATTAGCACATATACCATTGTGTTTTCAGGAAGACCTGGCATGCTCTGCTTAGAACATGAACATTCACAAGTCACAAAGATCACATAGACATCCTCAACACATAGTGCCAGTGGAAAAATACACCACAGTATTATGAATGTCATGGTAATTAACTGTCATAACTTATGAACTGTCATGGTTTCCCTGGTCAGATTTTGCCCCAAGCTATGTCCAAAACTAGAGTACAATATTATACATACAACACATACTGTGCTGATATTGGTGGGGTACTATTGTGACATGCTATTTAATATGGTAGCATGCAGTTTTGGACGCAGCCCGTCTCATTTCCGTTGTTTAACTATAGATTGTCATCATACCCATTTGGAGTGATGTCTATCCTATCTCCTCAGTGCTGTGTGTATTTATAGTTCTTTTCTACCCTAAGTTCACTGTCTAGCACTGCTAATAGTTTGTGACCTAGTTTTGTCCTATAAACACTGTGTGTTTTTTGTGTTGTGTTACTTCCCTTTGTTTTTTTTTTTTTTTTTTTTACTTTATCTTATTTGATTTTCAAGGACACTCCTGTACCCTTCATTTCGGCCTGCTTGCTGCCTCCTTGTTACATGAGCCCAAAAGTATAAAATTATTTGTGTGCAGACTTTCGACAGACCTTTCCTGGCTACATGTTTAGAAAAAAAACCCAAAAAACCCAAAACAAAACTGAACTTTCAGTTTAATGCTTATAGTGGCATTAGAGAGGAGAAAAGGAATGCCTGTGGTTTTGGTGAGCTGCTGATTTATGGGTTTAGTCCAGAGCAAAGCAGGGAAAATGCAGGGAATGTTTACATGGGTAGATGTTTGTGTACATGCTTCCGTATAATTTGGTGGATCTGGAAGGGCTAAAAGCAAATACTCTTGGGACTCTAGAAAAAGGAAAAACACCCTCAAAATGTGATTTTCCCTTTCGAAACTAAATGAATTAGGTTTTCTTTTCAACTTGGTCACATTTAGGAAAATTAAAGCCAAGCTAAAGAAGGCGCATTTAGCTCAGGCTAGAGAAGGCTGTAATACACTAGGCCCACAGGCCCACAGTCTGTGTGTTTATATTCACTATTTGTTCACTATATTTGTTTCTCTGAAAAAACGTGACACTGTGAAGACTGATGCATTGATCTTTGGTTAACATAATTAAGAATAAGTTTAGGTTTTAGTGTATATAATTCATGTACTCACGGTTCTGATAAATAGTGCATTGATTCTGGCGCTGTCCTCACACAGAAAAGTTGCAGCTGTCTCCTGCTCGCCCTTCTCTTTCAGTTTCACTTTCCTCTTCAGCATCCTCCTCACATATTCCATCATCACCTCAGTATGCAGCTGACTCAACAGCTCCTACACACAGTTGTTTCCTGACTTTAGGACTATTTTAACACATACACTAAGAAACAAAAGTACCCAGAAATCCTAAGTTTCTGACCTGGTTAATCAGTTTAGAGTTTTGATACTCACCTCCATGCAGGCAGGCTTTAGGAATGTGATACGTGTTGTCTGATCCTCCAGAGCAGTGAGGAGATCTCCAGTAATATTATGGCTGCTTGAAAACCAGGCCTGAGTCCACAGCTTTTGGTAATGCCGCTGTGTAGATGAGGTATATTACACTTATGTGTAAAGGTTTGAACAATCCCAAAGTCAAATCAAATATGAAAATCCTCTACAGGGAACAAACATGAATATGGCATTGATGCTGCAAATTTTAATGCAGAATTTCTCTTTATTTGAAAATATAAATGTTATGTGCTATGACTTTTGCACATGCTATATTTTTTTATTTTTTTCGAGTTTGTTAAATTTAGCAAATTAACAGTAATCGTGCATCCTGCTAAACTGACAGAGTAGAATTGACTAGATACTTACATCACAACATTATAATGCATGAAATATATGTCAGTGTAATACAATGTAACTCATTTAGAGCATGATATTGCTATACAGCACAGTTTGGATTTCATCACATATTTCGCTGCAGGCTGTGAGAACACAGCCAGCTATTAGTTTAGAAACACCTTATTTTTAGCTACCTTGAGCTCCTTGTGTATGGTGCTAAGGAAGTATCGGTGACAGGACTCTCTCAGATCTGCTACAGTGGACAGCCAGGTTCCTTTCACATCCTCTGGAAGATTTTCTCTTGCCTTTATGTATTCCCTGCAGATATAAATACTTTGTTTTGTACTTGTGTCATGTTCCACAGAGCAACATCTTCACAGGTAGATAAACATTTTAAGTATAGTTAGACAGCAACCAGTGCGAACAGTTTTTCGTATTACTCTAAAATTAAACTACACCATGACACTACTCACATTTTAGTTCCTGAATTTTATGAAGCTCTATAGTTCATACTAAAGTCTGATGAGATAATTGTGTATAAAGCATCATGTATGCCTATTTATGTCAGTGTCTATTTACTGTAACAGTAAACTATACCTGTACATTAGTTGATCATACACATAGAGGTAAATCAGCACACAGGTTTAGAAAATAAAACTGGAACAGCAGTCAGTTTTGTTGTTGCTGGTCTTCTTTTTATTCTTCTTCTTATTATTATTATCTTATTATTATTATTATTAATAATAATAATAATAATAATAATAGTATTATCTCAACAATAATAACAATACCCATTAAAACAAAGCAACAGTATTCAACATTGACTTGATAGTAGAAAAGAACATCAGACATGAAAAAAACAAACAAAGCTGGCCAAAAATGTTATACTATAAATTGTTTTCAATGACAAAATGTTATATCAACTGATCCCAGATATCTCTGGGGCAGTAAATCCCAGGAATGCAATGATCCAAGTTAAATTAATTAGACCATACATTTAAAGTAAATTTGTCAAGATTAGATTTGGCTCCTTCAACTGATCAGAATGTGGACATTTTACCCAAGCTACTGTTGCAGGACTTACAAATTATTAATATTTGTTGTTTTTTTTTTGGTCTCACCTTAATTGCTTGATGCTGACCAGATTGGCCTTCAGTATATCAGAAATGTCCTTGTTCTTCCCTTTGAGAAGTTCCTTAATAGATTTCTTATAGCTGTGAGAGAAAACATATTTGTTCAAACATATTTTCCCTGTGGCATACACATTTTGAAAATTGAGAACCAAGAGGGATGAAACAGAGATCATTTATTTTCTCAAAGGCAAATAGAGAGATTAGAGTAGAGAGATTTTCTCTGATATTAGGTTGAGAATCGATCTTGCAGACAAATAATTTGATTTTATTTATTTCTCTTTGTTCATCCAGGGACCCTGTTTGTTTGTTGTCATATGAAAGGACAGTGGTCAATGGTAGTGTTTAAGTATAGCTCTCTAATTGCCAATGTGAACATGCCAACTTTGTGGTAAAAGGACATACGGGAGCTATAGAGCTGCAAAGGATTTTAGGTTTGGGACACTGGTATCTTACCTTGCAAGAAAGCTGCACAGCTGAAACAGAATCCTCTGAGCTTTATCCTCATTGCCCAAAATAGTCACAGCCTCTTTAATCGCTCCATCAACAAGCTATAAAATGAGAAGTTCATGCTATAATGAAACTTTTTGTTCCAGACAGGTGGTCCTATAGAGTAGCAAGCCAACTGACTCAGAGCCTATGCTGTAAAGAAAATTAATCCATGTATGACAAACATATAATGTGACATATACGTCATATGATATGTTAACCCAGGGTTGGTCGTACATGTATGACATCAAGGGCAAGATGGGAAATGTAGTAATTATCCATCAGTTCAGGTTTTTCACCAGTCTGCCAATGTTCCTCCTCTCTCTTTAGGGCGCTGGACAACCATGTCTTGACCACAGCCTAAGAAGATGGAACATCATTTAATATAAACATAATGTGCACTGTAGATTGTAAATAGTGAGTATGGGATTATATGCAGATATTTAATAAATAAACTCATGTCATCTTGAACTGATGCTTCACATTACCTCTTTGTGTGATAGATACTGCTCATCCAATGTCTTAAGACCTTCTGTGGGTAACAAAGGTCCTAGTGCTTCACTATTGATGTGTGACTGTAATTCTTTCTGTTGCAACACACCCCTGAAAAGCAATAATTGAACATTTCAAACTGTGGTAATCTCTAGATGGTGGCATACAACAGAAAAATTAAGTCTCATTTACATTATAAGGCCTTTATTAATTACAAAAGACACATTGTATTGTTTCTCTTACTTTGGATAGTAATCGTTAATCCAACTCAGTATGTAGATGCAGTCTTCCAACTCAGTGTTGGATTGAGTCAACTCCTGGAGTTTCATGGAGAATGCCTGATGGTACAGTTGAGTGTACATGTTGCACACGTCAAACTCTGGTGGATAACATCCCTGCACATCTCTGACCACTTGTAGCAGGTCATTCTGAATGCGCTTGCCCATCCGGCAAATGTCTTTCTTTAGGGAGGTGGACAGCTTGTCCGCTCCACTCTCTTCTTCATTTGCCCGCTGAAGCCGTACCTCCACCACCATCTGGAGAAGTTTGTTATGGATCTCTCGGCATTCCATCGGCCTCCAAACTGGACGTTCATGTTTTGCTGTCTTCTCCCAGACATGGTCTCGTTCCTCCTCCTGAAGTATAGTAGTCACAGCACTTTTCAGGGCCGCCTGATTATCCGTGTTGAAAGAATCATGGATGACCATTCGCAGCTGCAGCTTCAGAGCCTCATAGTCCTTCTGCAGTCTGTCCTCCTCACCATCTGTGCAAGGTACCTGTTCATCTGCTGCTTCTGAGCTGAAGAGGCGCTCTTCTTGTGCTAACAGATGCTGGCTTGCTTCTGCTAAGTGATTTTGTTCTAGATTTTGGCTGAAATCCAAGACCACTGGAACTTCTGAAAGAACACAGCTCACTATTAGACTAAATGGAAGGAGGATTTTTATGTATGTAAATGTCATTATCACTGTGCAGTAGATTTACTAATCAGAAAAGGGGTCAGGGAATTTTGAAAAATCCATTGGAGTTACACTGCCTTGCTGTGCATTAAAGTTCAGGCTAATTGCTGCCAAACAGGACCCACAATACCCCGGATGCAGTGGCACCTCCAGAAACTTTTCCCATGGGTAGTAAAAAGGTGGCAATGTGTTGAGAATTGTTCTGCCAGCTTCTGATGTACAAAAGAAGGAAAAGCTGTACAGATTAGCATACTATTGATGTAAAAGTGTAAGTGGGGTGCAGTGGGGTAGTGAGAGCGATTTTGATAGCTTTATTGCCCAGTTGCATACGTGAATTCTGATTGACAACATATATAAATCAGCTGTTAATATAGCTCTTCTTCACATTTTCATCCTTCTGGGATAGCTAGGTTACATAACGACCTGACAAAACATCTCCAGAAGATTAATAAGGTAAAAGTAATAGTGAATAAAGATATTTTGGCACACATTTTGCTGGCCTCTGCCAGAAAGCCAACATAATAACCATTCAAACCTCACATTTAAGTCAACCAATGGTTTTAAAAAGGAAGATCACTGTCTATGAACGGCGCAGTGAGAGCCCAGAACTCAATCCCATAAAAAAAACTTTTGAAGCAACTTTAAAAAGGTGTGAAGTCTCGTTTACTTAAAAACTTACTGCAAATGTCTTTTACCAAAATATTAGTTGTAGGGATGTGCACAATTTTACAACCAGGGTTTTTGTAAGTTTTTTCCTGTTATTTTTTCTAATACTTATCTATTTGTATTTCTCTTGAATTTTGTGGTTGCAGGATTACATTACAGACAGAAAAATATTTGACATTATTTTTTCCCTTTCTTGCTTTACAACACAAACAAATACTGTAAATTCAATAAGAGTGTGAAAACTTTTATTATTCTATTGTTCAAGCAGTTTCTTAGGGCCCACAAGCCACCTGAGAGCCCGAGAATGAACGTAACATGTGTTCAATATTGTTTATAGAAAAATCACAGAGACTAGAGAATTACTTTTTAAAGATCTAAACATGCTAAATATTTATTCCTTTTTAATTCCTGCATGCAGAAAAATAGGATTGGGGTGGATGTGGCCCTAAAGTAGGAATATCACATTGGGCCCACAAGTTTTTCCAAAAAAAAATTCCCAAACCAGTTTTTTTCCTGATGACGCACACATGATTTAACTAATCAGCTCGTGATCAACCCCTATGAGCTGACATGGATGTGTAACAGCAGGAAAGCAATGGGCTGTGCAGGCATGAACAAGACCATGGGTGATTCATATATTGCTTCAACTTGAAATTCTATATTTGATACACTTTAATGAACCTTAAATTTCATACGCAAAAGAAAAATTTGATCAAACAGACGTTTTTTTTTTTTATCAGAAGCTACAAGAAAGAAAAAGAAAGGATACTACTGCAACACTGAAAGCCAGTCAATTCAGCATCAAATGATTAATAGCACACCACAGAACTCCAGAAATAATATTGTATAATTTTATAAAATATGCCATTTTTATACAAATTCTAAGGCTGAATTTTTGGTTGATAATATCAGAATTTGGTTCAATATTATATGTTACAGAACTCCAGAACCTTTATGAAAGGTGTCAATTGAATAGAATGTGTAATGACTGAACGATTGATCACATTGATAGAAAAAAAATGCATTTCATATACATACATGACAATGACGTCAGTTCAATAGAAATCCTGAAGGCGGTACCTGGAGGTTTATGCTTATGGCGCTTCTTAAGGCCCGTAATTCTCATTCGGTCTGGGAATCTAATCTTGTTCTTGCGTTTCTCGCCTCCCGCGCCGTTGGAAGACTTCTCGGTCTGCTCGGTCGACATCGCTGCGCAAAGGGAGGCGCTGAGAGCTTCAGGCGACTCCAGCACATCTGTAAAAATCACAGTCTATAAACCCACAAACCTGCGCCACAAATCACGGAGCACGCGGTGCTTTTCCACGGTGCGCCTCCAGCTTTATGCACAAAGGAGCATTAAAACCAGCAACGAAACCAGGACTCTCAAACAAAAGGCGCATCGCAGGCGCTGCAGCGCGCACACACACGTCCTTCTGAATCAGCCCGAAAAGCTCCCCCACGCTCTGATCAGCTCCGACCTGCTCGTCTAACCCACAGATTAGACTTGGCAGCTGTTCATCTGCCTGCGTGGCGTGACAAAACCGGGCGTCTGATAAATCCCGTTAGTGTGAATGTGAACGCGAGGAAACGCGCACATCTCTGTCTGCGACTCTGACTCTGACTCAGCAAGACTGCGTTGAACCACATGAAACACATTTGACTTCTCTGTCGCTTTGTGTCCCCGTTTTTCATATGCAGGGTTTCTATCAGACTATCAGTGTATACTGATTCACTTTAACAGTGAAGAGATCTCGCGATGTTGATTACAAGGAGATTAATATTCAACAGCCAACTGATTAAAAAAAACTGCATTGTTCATATTATTGCAGTTTTCCATCGTTTCATAGCTCTGCTATAACGGTTCACATCAGACGAGACAGCTGGTAGACTAAACGGAGTGGAGGTCACATTAAATCTGCCAAAAACACAACTAAAACAAAGGACTCTTCTCACCTTTACTCTTCCTCCTAAGGTTTATGGTGGGAAGCTGGATGGTTTTCATCCCTTGAAGATTAGTCAGGTTCTCTCTGAGCTGTGGAGACTCTTTAGCTCGTCGGTGTGAGGGACTGTATTCTTCAGTGTTTTATAGGCTTCGGCTAGTCACGCCGCCTCCACGCCCCCTCCTCTGGATGAGATCTGTGAATTTTCCATGGCATTTAAAAAACACTTTCAGTTTCCATTTCCTTTAAGGGTTTTCCATAGCTCAGTGCCAGTGGGGCTTTCCTGATTGTATCCCATTTACCATGCACATTTCCTCTTTTTATATCTATATCTTAAAAGCTTCCACTTGTGTTCTATTGTGTCTGGAATAGATTGCAAAGAAAACATTTATCAGTGGTGGACAGTAACTAAGTCATTTGTTACTGTACTTAAGAAGTTTTTTTGTGTATCTGTACTTTACTTAACTATTTCCATTTTGGGCGACTTTTTCTTTCAGTCCACTACATTTCAAAGTCAAACATCTGACTTTTTACTCCACTACATTTCAAAGTCAAATATCTGACTTTTTACTCCACTACATTTCAAAGTCAAACATCTGACTTTTACTCCACTACATTTCAAAGTCAAACATCTGATTTTTTACTCCACTACATTTCAAAGTCAAACATCTGACTTTTTACTCCACTACATTTCAAAGTCAAACATCTGACTTTTTACTCCACTACATTAGGGGAAATCTGTTGTTCCTTTTGGTTTTTGTATATAAAACGTAACATGTCAAAACAAAAGAAGTGCAAAGCAAGAACACCAATCAGGGCACAGCGGTCACTTTGTTCTGAACTTGTTTTGACCTGTTGGTCATACCGACCCAGTGCAAGCACAAGGTTCAACGTCAGTGCAGCAGCGTAAACATTTGGGAGCACATACGTCACCCAAATAATGAACTAACCTAACTTTGTGTAAATAGACCACAGTATAGAAATATGTACACATACACTGTAAAAAATCTGAGGTAACATTCTGCAATCAGTTTTTCTAGTAAGCAGAACTTCGTTGCACAAAGTTAAATAATCTCAAAAAAGCAAGTTTGGTATGGTAAATGGTAATGTTAAAAAACAGGTCAAGATCTATGATTGAACTGAACATTGCCCAACACGTCCTCGCAGCTAAGCAGGTGAGCAAGAACTAGAATTACTGGTACATATACAAAGGAACTTTCCATTTAAATGGCATTATCTGTTTTATTATACATGTGAAGACAGGCACTGCCTAAGTAATACTGTGATCATGCAGTGTTCATTTTCTCTGTCCAGTACTTATAACGAGTTAAGGCCTTTACACACCAAAAACAATTTATTACTATGATTTATTTGGACAACAGTAACTTGCATACAAAACAATTTTTCAGATCGCGAAAATGCAACATTATTTTACTTGCACTTTTAACTTTCACCTGTGGAAAAAACTCTGTTGTTAGCATGGCAACAACCAAAAAGGCAGAGCAGCTGTATTCCAGCAAAAGAGTCAGAGCTGGTTTATGGGAAGGCCTTTTTCTCCTGTCATATTAAAAATATGCCTGCAAATGCCACAGGATGGAAGCAGTGAGTTTAAGTAGAGCTAAACAGCTAAAAACAGTTAAAATAGTTTCTTTAATTTTGGGAAGTAGAAGGACATATTTCATCAAAAAAGCAAAGAAAACATACCTACATAACTATATTTTCAGCAGCAAACAGGTTTTGGGCAGTTGAATGCTGGTATTATTGCTACTGACTGCTGATTGACTGGGAAGCAGAGCAGCTCATTGGCTGAGTAAAGGGCTCACATTGATGCAGCGTTCTTGCACCATTTTAAAAGTAAAATTTAAGGCTTTTAAAGACATTTTAAGACCTCAATACATATAATTTAAGACCCAAAAATGTCATAAAAAATTATTTGGTAGAAAATATTCAATTTATTGTCTCCCACATTGGAAATCAAAACTTAACTTAATTGTTATCAACAATCTTTTCAATTTTGTTCCATTGTGATGCAGAACCGAGCCAGCATAAGATACATAAGCTGCATTACATTAAACAGCACACTGACTTGCATGTAGAAACCATACAGAATTATAAAATAACACATAAAGCATACTGCGTTGTAAATAAGCTAAAAGAAAGTCCTCAAAACAGCTTGTTTGCAAAACAACACAAAATGTTATCACATGAATCTTAGAGAGAAACCAATGAACAGGTCAAATTCAAGAGGTCAAAATTCTCTTCAAGACATGTAGCGTAGCTCTGCCACTCTCTTCTCAATTTCATGGTCTAGGTCCATCAACTCCCCTCTCTTGTCCTTGCATCTTTTTCTCATGGAGTTGGATTTAGTGATGAGCTCTGCCATCTTGAAACAGGTAGTGCAGGGCTTTCAGAACTTTTTCAACTTGCCAAACCGTGAAGCCATTCTTGAATGAGTTGTGCATTGTGTGAAGGCCACAACTTGCAATTATTTGTAGTTGGGCTCCACCACACTGCTCTCTGTGTTCCTCTTGTAAGAGTTCAACAAACCTCCAATTAACACTGGGCCCATCCATCGAGAGTGAGAGCATGTTGTTCAGATTCAGCTCTTTTGTACCTTCCTGCACATATAAGGGGTGGAAGGGGTTATAAATTCAATGTGCCAGGTAATCCACATTAGATTAAAAAATGGTTCCATTAGTGTAAGGATGATACTACTACTAATACTACTAATAATAATAATAATAAAAATAACAGCTTATATAGCAGAGATAAAAAAACATCCATCAAAACACCTGACATCTTAATTGTGATAATCACAAGTATTCTTTTGCTACTATTTGTTATTTTAACGATTTCTTGGTTATACATACACTCATACATCATACACATTAAAATAATTGTGTGTGTATTATTATTTCTACAGGTTCTCTAACTGGTAAAATCATGTATTCTGTGCTAAAATACAACAATTCTAATCTGTACTTACAACATGGCTTGATTCTGGATCTTAAAGAGTTAATTTGCAAAACAGATAGAATCCATTTGTTATTGATGAAAAAGCTTGCTTTTTATTGTGCTTTGCAGATTCACAAAAAAACAAGGTTTTTCAAATTCAATTTAATTCATAAGTCATGTGTTATTGTGCATTGAACGCACTATCAATAAAAAAAATACATATTTAATAATAAAAATGGAGAAAGGTTTTTGCAAATGAACTCTTTATAGCTCTTAGGGGAATGTTTACAGTTGCTATAGCAACAAGTGACAGCCGACGTTACCAGCTGTTAGCTAGATTTGCCCAACAGTCTGAACAACCCCCCCCCAAAAAAATCACAAAACGCCATATTTCAACAAAATCAACTACCAACAGTTACAACCCTTAAACTAACGTGTTGCGAATAGAACAATGGTATACAATTTCAAACACAGTCGTAAAGTTACTTACACTGAAATGTCCCAACATGTCCTCGGCTCTCGAGTGACCCATAAACTCAGACCCATAGTAGCGGGAGATGACATGGTGTGTGCTCGTCTCATCATCAGTAGTCCAGAACCGCAAATGAAGGTCCATTTGTTTATTCTTTGTTGTTTTATTCATGCTTTCGTCAAACATGATAACATACGGCTTCTCACTAACGCTGCGCGATAGCTCCTTCTTGATGAACGAAGCAATGCCATATTTGGCGATATATGCAGTTTTATTTTCACCACAGCTGAATGACTTTGCAAGCTGGGAATCGGGAAACATGGCAGCAAAGACTTCACTTATCTCCTCATTAGATTTAAATGAATTGTGCCTCATTACTCATTATGGAGAACCCAAATTACCTCTGCCTTTTGGGTCTCTGGCGGTGAAACAAAGTTTTTAATAGTCGACTGAGAGGTGGCGTCTGAACTTGCAACATTAGGTGGAGCTGCAAACAATGCAGGGATTAGCCCGGGCTTGCTATATTTAGCTGCGGCCATATACCGCAGGTGCTTTCCTCCCTTCATGTGCGACTCGACGGCTTTGACCCCCATGGTCCCTAAAGAAAAAGGTTTTTTTGCAGAATTTGCACATTGCCTCATTTTTGTTTTTGGCTGGTGCCAGCCACATCCTAAATGCATCCTCTTCCATCCATTTGTCGTTAAATTTGCACTTTCCCATCCTTACATGCATCACCGCTCACCTCGACAACCGCGAAATGTCACGCCGCCCGACGTCAGGCGTCTGTCGCAAACATACCGTAAAGCGATTATGCGGGGGGGCTCTCATTTTCTACACCTTCTTTGTACAAAGTTAATCAATCAAATACACACTATTAGATGCTTTACCACTGTGTTTTTCCCATCGGCATTAAACTCACCATCCGAATATTTAATACCTACAGCAAATTTACGGTAAATTTAAGACAATATAAGAGCTTAAGTAATGATATTTAAATTTAAGACATTTTAAGACTTTTTAAGGACCCACGGGAACCCTGTGATGCTATAACCTTACATAAGGCTCTGTTATAAAGTCCTATAACTTTTATGTATTCTGGTGTTCAAAATGAACAGCAGTGTTAAAATGCTTTAGAATATTCTCAAAATGTTAAAGCATTTACAAACTACAAATTACTCAAATACTCTACATGAACTCATTCATTTTGGATGCCCTCAAGCATCTGAGAAACCCAGAACACATTACTGAGTGGCAGTTTTCTAAAAATTCTCTAATCGGTCACCATTTGCCAGATTTAGCTATGAAGAGCAAATTAAATCTTACATGCATTCAAAAAACAAATTACGGAGATACAAGTTAATGAAAAGTTTCAGCTCCTGAACGGGGTTGAGAAATTCCGTTCTCCCTTAACTTTTCCAAAGTAGAAAGCTCCTGCAGTGTCAGTTTGTCCGTTTCGTGACAGGTAACCTAAACACCATTTCACAGACATTCTGTGGGAAACTGCGAGAGTCCAAATATTGGAAAAAATCGCGTCTCATCAGATTAATTCGCATTTTATGCCGTTTCTCACGTCACGTTCGGTGTTTGTCTTTGCGGTGAAAAAAGTTTTATATGTAGAAAATACAGCCACGTTCATCCAAGCGCTGAGGGAACGAACTCGGCAGGAAGTTGAACTTTGAGCGCAAGCTAACGCGAGCTAGCTAGCTACCTAACGGTTAGTGGTTAGCTAACTAAGCTATCTAGCTACTTAGCTAGCTTAGCTGACTGCAGAAACCGTTTGTCACTGAAGCAAATTAACAGTGTCTTATTTGGTACTGACAAACATCTAAAACAGGTAGAACAGATAATCGGTGCGAACAGCACTAACTTAAATCATAAGCCACAACAAACGCTGAAAAGCAAAGTTAGCCAAACTAGCTAGAGTAACCTAGCTAGCTAGCTAGGATAGCTAAGCTAAGCCTTGACAGAACCATTAACGTAGCTCCATGAAGTTAAGGGCATTTTCCCTCTCACTTATTCATCAAACATGTATGAACCAGTTAGCTACTTACTTGAGTCTTGAGCTGAGTCCAAAATTCATACTGGGCAAAGAAACCACCTCCGTCCTTGGTTGAACCTCTTGCAGAGCACTCGCAGTGCAGACACAGATCGTGCGCAGTTGAATCTTCAGCAACAAACTCACTGAATTAATTTGTCTAAACTCGATTTTTTAAGTTTTGCTTTTTTTGTTGCAAAAGTTGAGCAAAACTATATATTTTGAGTTAGATGAACATTCGCCTCCTTGAATTAAGTCCCCAACTTGTGATTCCAAATATAAACAACTATTGCTTAAGTTTGATTTTTACAGTGTATGCAGCTGTGACTGTTTCTTTTTTTCTGAATTCATACAAACACTTTCATTTTATAGTAAATTAGTTTCGGTTAGTTTATGTTTATGAACAGAGACCTAAAGATCAATATAGTAAAGGAAACTTATTTGTGATCCTGAGTTTAAAGCAAGTTTTTACTCAACTTCTAACTAATTTACAAAATAATCTTAAACTGAAACTTTGCTTGTTTGTAAAAGTGATTTCAGAGCCACTCGGTTCTCCCTGATTGAAACTGTTTACCTTCAGTGTTTTGTGCTTATGATCATTTTAATAGAGATCAGCGTCACTAATTAATGACGTTCTATTAAAAGACTGGTTTACCAAGAGAGACACTGGAGTATTTTCACCTAAAATGATGTGGGATTTTTGAAGAAATATGGCCGTAAATCACCTTTTAATAAAAGTTTTGTAATAATCATTACCTTAGAAATGATTAAAGACGGATTTATGAGCATAAAACAGAGACAGACAGGCCTATAAGCATTTAACTGAGGCAGGCAGACAGGGACCGGAACAGCAGGCCCAAAAGCGTCCAAATATGGATTTTCCGCTCCATGAACAGATAGTATACTCTTTGCTCATAAGTGGTATAAAATGTATGCTTTTTGAAGTGTGTGTTCATTTTGGCTCACATTGGAACTGATAAAGTGAGCCTTTTCTTCCCTTCGAACCGAACCTGCGGCTGAAGTTTGGTTTTTTCATCTGACTTTGATTTTTTTGCAAGATTGGTTTTTCACTTTTCTTTAACTTTTGCAAGAACGCTTTTTCAGTTCTTTTACTTTGCTACTCTTTTTAAATTAGAAAACAGATTAAGCAAAACTTTGATTTAACTTTAATTAATTAGTAACATTTTTCCACACCGTCGGGAACTTTGGAGCAGAGGACAGGGAGCTCTTTGGTCCTGACATTTGGTGGCCTAGTAAGTTGAGTCAGCACCAGCCCTGAGACGAATACGCCACCGCATGGCTGAGTGAAAGATATGCTTCTTGCCCACATGAGCTCACTAATTTAGAGGTAAGGCAGACACCTGTTAAAACAGAGTTCTGCTAATATTTTGTGGGATAAAAAGCTTTCTATTCACTGAGTTGTGTGGTTGCTGTTTGATAAGATAAATTTGATAAATTGTATGCCCCCTATTTGCTGTGATAGATCTGATAAGTTGTATACTTGCTATTTGTTAAATTTGAAAAGTTGTATACTTGCTATTTGTTAAATTTGATAAGTTGTATACTTGCTATTTGGTAAGATAAATTTATGACAACTGTATAATGATATTTTAGTGAGGTGATAGTAAGATTTAAAGGACTTGTACAGTTGCGATTTGATGGGATCTAAAGTAGTTGATTTTTGTTTATGATTTGCAATAAGATCATTTTTACAGCCTCTTGAGAAGGGAGAAAATGATATGAGAAAAATTTAATATAAACAGGAGTAACAGTCTAGAAACGGTTGGACTGATAAATTAAATAGTTTTATGTTGTGAGAATAAAATATAGTGATTGAACTAAGCCGTCAGCTAACCAAAAACAGTAGTAAGGGCTGCACGTGAGAATAAATAGTCTGTGAAGCCGACCAGGAAAAATAAAAAGCATGTTAGAGAGAAAAAAGCGCTGATGTTTAATGTGTATTTGTGATTGCTGAAGTTGATGTGTGTGGCCGTTTTGTGTTTTTTGTTTCTTCTGAAGCCTGAAAAAAACCCATGTAAGCATGTGATCGACTGCAGTGGTGTGCGAAAAGTGGGACATATCTGTTTTTTTATGTAAGAATTGTAATGTATACAAAGATTAAGATCATTAAGATCAGAGAATTATAATCAGAGTTATTTGATAAGAGATAACAATTAAAAATAAAGATAAGATAAAATTACTGAACAAGAACTGAAAGTAACTGGGTACCACTAAATTATGAAGATATATCTTTTTGGGAGTATATATATAAATATATAAGATATATATAAGATATATATAAGATATATATATATATATATATATATATATATATATATATATATATATATATATATATATATATATAAGAGTAGGTGAAGGTGTTACCAGTAACTTAAGAATATGTGCCAGCGGTCCTCCGCTAGATGAGAGACAGTGTCGGGAAATAGAAATTTATTTCAACTATTGAGAGAAGAGAAGTGCTCAGATTGAACGGAGCAGCTGGTAGTCTGGCCGAGAGGAGAGCGAGAGAGAGAGAGAGGCAGAAAGGAGGGGGAGATCACTTACACTCACACATAACCCCGCCTACAGAGAAACTCAGAGAAGTCACTCACACATAACAACGCCCACAGAGGAACTCAGAGAAGTCACTCACACATAACCCCGCCTGCAGAGAAACTTTAGAGAAGTCACTCACACATAACCCCGCCTACAGAGAAACTCAGAGAAGTCACTCACACATAACCCCGCCCACAGAGGAATACAGAGAATTGAAGAATGAAAATGGAAATTTGAAATGTGGACAGGAGCTAATTTTATTTACATAAACAGCAGGGCTGACACAGTATATCAAGAAAAGAAAGAGCTCTTGGCTCCTCAATAGAGAGTAGAGTGATTGTATTAAAATATTGTCCACAGTGATTTTACGGATAATCAACTTGTAGTGGCGTTCAAACTCAGTTTAGTTTGAAAACTTACAACAATGTCGAAGGTAGAGTGAGCTGCCAGTCATCACTATTGATTAGTAAAAATGATGGCTGCTGACCCAAATGGCTTAATTGGGATGAGGCGTAAACTGTGTTCCTCACCACAGGTTGAAAGGGAGAACTAAACTGATTTGGAACAAAAACATCTAGATTTGTTGTTAAATACAATATTAAAATAATCAAATCAATTTAGTGGTTGAAATTAAGTTGGGCAGTGCAAAGAGCCTGAGATGTAGCTTACTGCCAAAAAAAAGTTCAAGAGATGAGCTGTTTAAAAGTTTTTACTTTAAAGATTTCCCTTGGAAAGAAAATAATACTACATTTACAGCATTTGGCTGACGTTCTTATCCAGAGTGATTTACAATTTGATCATTTTTACACAGGAAGGCGAAGGCAGTGTTAGGAGTCTTGCCCAAGGACTCTTATTGGTATAGTGTAGGGTGTTTACCCAGGTGGGAATTGAACCCCAGTCTACAGCGTAGAAAGCAGAGGTGTTAACCACTACACTACCCAACCACTCCACTAATAGCAATTTTAAAAAATTCTTTGCGTGTGAAGGGTTAATGAAGAATTCGACTCTAAAACTGTGACTGATACTTAAAATTAAAAGAGAAAAAAAATGAAAAAGTAAGAATTTTTATGTTTTTAATTATCAATGCATTACTATTGTTGTCTTCGCAGGCAAAAAGTTGCAGCGCAGAGAGAGAGAGAGCAAGGAGGGGGCTCTTAGCAGCAGACTATGAGATTACACACACACAAGCACTTCAAGGACAGCAATTAATCTAGTACAGTTGGAAAGGAATACACACGCACTCAAACTCACACACACACACATACACACACATGCACACAGACAGACAGACTGGTCTCAGTTTATACAGAGAGACTTCAATGCTGATTATTTTATTAATTAACGGAAAGTAGATATATTATGGGAAACACACAAGTCAAGTTATATCACAAGAAGGAATAACACCTTTCAGTTTAATGTTAGCTAATGTCATTGGGGCTTAGCAGCATTTGCATATGAAAAAGTAACTTCCATTACTATGGGCCATAAGGTTGATCTATTCACAAATCATGCCTTACATACCTTGTTACCATGTAACTCTTTTTTGTTGACCATTGCTAGGAGAACGGGATGTGACGTCATTCTTTCATCCTCTGAATTGACAATAAAAAGTGTTCCAAAGTAAATCCAGCTGAGAGATTAGCTATACCTGATGATGGAGAGCCACATGTTTGTGAGTTATTAACTACCAATTTCTCAAAACCCAGACAAGATTTATATAATGAGCCGTTGTTCGACAACTATAAACAGACACAGACTCAGACAGTGACATAGGAGGATGTGCTGGAGCCCAGCTGAGGTGGGACGAGTGCTGATTGGGCGTGCCTGCACTCGTGCCTTGCACCAAAAAGCTTCAAGAAGGGTAAAAGCTCAACCCTGGTTGCTGCTACATTTTGTACATAGACTTCTGACTTTAGATATGAAAATGTTTCTCTTATTCTTATTTTTGACTAGTGTGGACTTTAGCTATGAAATAGTGACTTTGACTATTACAGAATGACAGATGAACAATTTTACTTTTGATTCCTGTGACATAGTTACCTGGTCTGGCCCATCTTATGCCAAAGGGTAACTTCCTGCCTAAAAATGGCATTTCAAATGGTTACTAGACGCAGATAAATATATGTGACTTGGTTCTATTTACCAAAATAACCCTACTACTGTGTGTAGAAACTGGGATGAAGTATGGCGGAACACAGATGTTAACGGTTATACGCATAAACAATCCACACCAAAATGGAAACAGCTTCAGAATAGCATTACTCTTATTTTTCCACATCGTTGGGAACTTTGGAGCGGAGGACAGGGAGCACTTTGGTCCCGACAATAAGTTCATGAAGCGAGTCTTGTTACAAAAATGATAACAGGACATTAGAGTCATAATTAATCTTTCAATACTTTTACTTTTGATGCTTAAGTACATTTGAAAGCAAATACTTTTGTACTTTTACTCAGGTTGAGGTCTAGAGTAAGGACTTCTACTTTTACTGGAGTAATGTTTTACCTTGGGTATCTCTACTTTAACTCAAGTTCATAATTTGTGTACTTTGTCCACCTCTGACATTTATGCACGTGAACGTTACTAAAATGCCTATAAATCAAGGTGGTTTCTGTTTTTTAAGCCCTCCGATTACAATATAACACAGGACAAGAAGCCTGGTTTCTGCCAGCGTTGTTATTCTGCCTTTGATTTCTGCATCTGACCTCTGTTTTAAACATTGTGATCATCTGAACCATTTCCAGAGCACCTCAGAAAATGTTGTTCACTTCTTGTGTCACTTATTGAGGCTAAAAAAGCAGCCATGAGGCATGCCATAGCAACAGCCTAACAACCTTAGCAACCACCTGGGATTTCATAACAACAACTTTGTCACACTGACATAAAGTCTGTTTGCAAACATTCCCTTTCAAGTATACCTTAATTTTTTAAAAACATCTCTTAGGTCCAAAAGATTAATTTGAACAAATAGATTTTCATGTTTTCTCTTGGCAGATGTAAATCTTGCCTTCCGCCCGATGACCGCTGGGATAGGCTCCAGCACCCCCCCGCGACCCCGAGGGAGAAGCGGCTTAGAAAATGGATGGATGGATGGACGGATGGATGGATGGACAGATATAAATCTATCTAACTTTTTCATGAGATGCAAAAAGTTTAAAAAGACATTATTGAAGCAATAAGCATCAGTCTAGTCATCACTGAATGCTAACAGATGCACTATTATGTCCAAAAGTATCCTGACACCCCTTTTAATCAGTTAATCCAGCAAATATAAGGTGCATCCATTGCTGAAAAAGGCATTTGACTGCACACACACGGCTTGTATCTCCACAGAAAAAAAACATTTCCAATAGAATGAGACTCTCTGGAGCAGCTGAACATTAGCCTAAAGTCACCATATGCAATGCCAAGCATCAGTTAGAGGGATATCAAGCCCTCCATCATTGGGCTGTGGAGCAGTGGAGCTGCATTCTCTGTAGTGATAGAGCTACATCAAATGTTCTATATTTATAAACTGATATACATCACAGGAACGTTCCAATATCTAGTGTAAAGCCTTCCCAGAAATGTTTCAGAAAAAAATGGATGAGCAGAAACTTTTGGATACAGTGCATATCAGCATAGCTCAGAAGTAATATCACAAGATAAAAGGTCTTTCAAAAACATAAGAAAGAAACACTGACAGGAATCAAAACTCAATATGGGAACCCATCAAACCATTTGTCTGACACCTGATAGTAGGTATAGCACAGATATTCAGTAGGATTTAGGTCAGGGCTCATAGAAGGCCACTTCAGAATAGCTGAAATCTGTGCTAAAATGTGATGTTAGTCCCTGTTGCTACCTAATCTGCATTCTCTGCCTAATCCGCACTGCACATGCATACAGGGCATTACGTTACCAGTACTTCCCAAGCTGTACAGCATAGGTATAAGCATTTTGTAAAAATGTGGTAAAAAGATGTTTGCATGTGGGGTACAGATTAAGAAGTGTCCTAAAATGTAACGCAGTGTACACATTCATGACAGTGTTGCACATGCATGATGCAGATTAGCAACACTCCCAAGAACACCAGCTAAAACAGCTAAAATGGCTATGTCTATACATCAAAGCAAATGTCTAGTCCTGTGCACAAAGCCATCAAAAGTAAGATACAAATGGCACATAAAGATTTTTTCATGCCTGCAGTAGCAGAATTCTTCAGCCTAGATGGCTTGATGGGTTCAGTTTTAAGTTTGCTGTGTTGTGACATCTCAGGTATCTGTTTTAAACTGTTATGTCGTCTTCAAAAAATTTTTGAGGCTGTGGTAAGTGAATGCCTGCTTTATAGTGAAGGATGTTGCAGTGATTGGGTTTATTTAAATATAGCACTGTAGTTGTGTGAATGGTCTAGCTATTGTTGGCAGAAGTGTTGGAATGACGCCTGTACTGCTGCAGGGCTGATACACCATATTTCCAAAATATTCACTCACCCATCCAAATAATTTAATTCATGTGTTCCATTCACTTCCATGGAAACAGGTGTATTAAACTGAGCACCAAGGTGAGCAGACTACTTCTACAAACATTTGTGAAAGAAGGGGTCGCTCTCAGGATTTCAGTGAATTCCAGCATGGTACCATGACAGGATGCCACCTGTGGATCAAGTCCAGTCATGAAATTTCCTCGCCTCTAAATATTCCACAGTCAACTGTCAGTGGTATTATAACAAAGTGGAAGTGATTGGGAATGACAGCAAGGCAGATGAGTGAATACTTTTGACAATATGGTGTATGATGGGGACATAATGAGTTTGAAAAATGTAGCTACTATCTAGCTAGCGTAAAACATTCTTTCCGATATATTCTATGTAACAAAGCTTGTGTAATATTTTTTTTAATTATTAGACATACAGTGTATCACAAAATTGAGTACACCCCTCACATTTCTGCAGATATTTAAGTATATCTTTTCATGGGACAATGCTGACAAAATGACACTTTGACACATTGAAAAGTAGTCTGTGTGCAGCTTATATAACAGTGTAAATTTATTCTTCCCTCAAAATAACTCAATACACAGCCATTAACGTCTAAACCACTGGCAACAAAAGTGAGTACACCCCTAAGAGACAGTTCCTGAAGTGTCAATATTTTGTGTGGCCACCATTATTTTCCAGAACTGCCTTAAATCTCCTGGGCATGGAGTTTACCAGAGCTTCACAGGTTGCCACTGGAATGCTTTTCCACTCCTCCATGATGACATCACGGAGCTGGTGGATATTCGGGACTTTGTGCTCCTCCACCTTCTGCTTGAGGATGCCCTAAAGATGTTCTATTGGGTTTAGGTCTGGAGACATGCTTGGCCAGTCCATCACCTTTACCCTCAGCCTCTTCAATAAAGCAGTGGTCATCTTAGAGGCGTGTTTGGGGTCATTATCATGCTGAAACACTGCCCACGACCCAGTTTCCGGAGGGAGGGGATCATGCTCTGCTTCAGTATTTCATAGTACATATTGGAGTTCATGTGTCCCTCAATGAAATGTAACTCCCCAACACCTGCTGCACTCATGCAGCCCCAGACCATGACATTCCCACCACCATGCTTGACTGTAGGCATGACACACTTATCTTTGTACACCTCACCTGATTGCCGCCACACATGCTTAAGACTACCTGAACCAAACAAATTAATCTTGGTCTCATCAGACCAAAGGACATGGTTCCAGTAATCCATGTCCTTTGTTGACATGTCTTCAGCAAACTGTTTGCAGCCTTTCTTGTGTACAGACTTCAGAAGAGGCTTCCTTCCAGTGTGACAGCCATGCAGACCAATTTGATGTAGTGTGTGGCATATGGTCTGAGCACTGACAGTCTGACCCCCCACCTCTTCAATGTCTGCAGCAATGCTGACAGCACTCCTGCGCCTATCTTTCAAAGACAGCATTTGGATGTGACGCTGAGCACGTGCACAGCTTCTTTGGACGACCAACACGAGGTCTGTTCTGAGTGGACCATGCTCTTTTAAAATGCTAGACTAGTTACTTGGTGAGGTATTGCTTCTACTGGAAGAGCTACTGAGCGTTCTTGTATATTGTTTTGCCTCCTTGTGTATCTGACTGTATTGTTGAACTTTACCTTTGTGCCTTTGCCCTTTTTAAATCTTGGTTGCCTCATCTTGTTTATGCCGAGTTTGTCAATTTCTGTCTTGTGACTTTTTTGGATCTGACCACTGCTCTTTTACCGACTACAAGTACTGCCAAACCTTTAAACCGAGCATCTGGCTGGTTCTGTCACAATCCAGAATTCTTGAACTCTAGGGCAATGCCACATGTTATGAAATCAATTCTCTTCCTCAGACTCACATGAGCCAATGCTCACCTATATCCTTTAAATCAAGCTAGAAAAATTTGGTCCAGTAGAGCTAGTGTAGAATTCAACCATATACTTTTAGACAGAGATTCATGATCATGTGTAGGTGAAAAATGATAGGGTGTGTTTTTGTCTTCTGGGTTTAATTTAGTAGACAAATAGTGTGGTGGGACAGGAGCAACAACAAAGTATTCAAAACTGTACCAGGGAAGAGGTCTTTCAACTTTCAGGGGAAAGTGACCTGTGTGCCAAGCATTTTTGGGTGAACACATAATAATAAAACAATAGTCCGGGCAGCACTAATCCCCCTCTGCTTTGTAATTTGAAGGAACAGGGTGAAAATAAAATTAACTTATGTGAATATTTGCAATTTGTTTCCATGTTTTATTCATGGTCACAATTTCTTAATTTGTTTCAGTGATTAACAACTGGTTCTCTAGTTTTCCATGATTTTTAATTTAATTCTGCTCTCAATTGCACTGATGATTGTATTTAACAGAGATGAAGCCACAATGCAGCCGCTCATCACTGTTACAGCTTGCATGTTGAACTGCAGTGCTCGAAACCATCACACAATTATAGGAAGAGATGTTCAGTACTTCCTTTATATAGTACCTCCATTTTCACATGCTCAAAATTAATTGGACAAACTCACATAATTACACGTACAAGGATTATTTTTAAATCATGGATGCAAATTCTTTGTAGTCAATGACTGCAGGAAGTTTCAAACCCATGGACAATCACCAAATGCTGAGTTTCTTCCCTTGTGGTGCATTTCCAGGCATTTACTGCAGCCGCCTTCACTTGCTGCTTGTTTGTGGGTCTTTCTGCTTTCAGTTTTGTCTTCAGTAAGTAAAAAGCATGCCCAATTGGACTGAGGTCAGGAGCCTGAATCGGTCATTTAAGGACATCCCATGTCTTTGCTTTAAGAAGCTCTTGGCTTGCTTTCACAGAATGTTTTGTGCCATTATCCATCTGTACTTTAAAGTGTAGTGCTACTAATGTTGCAGTCTTTGACCAAATCTGAGCATAAAGTAGTGCTCAATACCTTTCAAGATAACACCACAATACTGTTTCATAGTTAATAAGTAACTAAACAGGGACTAAGCAGGGGATGATAAATAGTGCTGCATTAACACTTAAGTAACCACGATTAACTCCCAAGGACTACTAGATATCCTCTCATTAGGTAATATTGAACTAATGATTAGGGTAATGCACTAAACCAAAATCACCATAACAATAACTAATGAGTCTCATAGAGAATTACTTAGTAATTTAGTTTCTTAGTATTTAGTACTTCTTAGAATAAGTGCTCCACCACTGTTTTGATCAGAAACCTTAAATGGCTGAAACATTGGCATTTTAAGCATCTTAATCCTGTCATCCTGATGCGGTTCAGGACCGGGTCCATTAACAAATTGAAATCCTGCCCCCAAGAACACCTGCTGCATGTATTTTCCCTTCAAGATCTACCAAAAAGCCTGGGTCATCTCAATTAAGAGCATAAACATTAGCCACAATTATATTGTGCCCTGTGATGGAGTGGCGACCAGGGTATATCCTGCCTAATCTAATGAAGATGCTGACAAGCTTCTGTATGACACTAGATGTTTTTGTGAGATTCAGTATTTCCAACTATTGTGAATAATATTCAGTGATGATTAGGTAGCTTGTCCCATTTAAATTGCACAGGTCTGCCATAGGAGTTCTATCTGGAATGACAATTTGATTTTCTCTTTTTATGAGCCCTTTTAAGTGGCTGAGAATACCTCTTTTTCATAAAGAAAATCTGGCATGTTTTTTTTCCCAGATCTTTGGCCCATTAGGTGGCCCATTCACTTTCAGTGACCTGCAGAAGAGTGCATTCTTTTCTGGTTTCAGGTTTAATGTGCTCCATCTCTAGTTTTGGGTGCCTAACTAGATCATCATCAATACAATATTCTTACCATTCTATGGTATACGATGCCAGTATACAACAAGATTGATTGAATTTCTTAAACTTCCACACACTGGCAAGACACTCCTTTTCTATTTAAGTGTAGAGCTTCAGAGAGTGTTTTTGAACCAAAGACAATTGTCTTGAGGATGCCCTCGTGATTTTGCAGCAGCACACCCCCAAGCCATAGCTGCTTGCGTCAGCACTGACTGTGGCAGGAAACTTTGGGCTGAATGCTGAAAATCAGTACTTTCAACCTAAAAAAAAAGCCTCATCAGCCTCATGGAGGATGCACATGGTTGAAAAAGCATCACTTGCAGAATCACAAGGAAGTGCCCTATTGACTCCACACTGAAATCATTGAGTGCCCTCTAGGCTGCACCCTCTTGCAATAAATAATGATGATGCGCCCTCTGGAGCAGGAAATTAGATACAAGACAGTGTCCCAAAGATTGCTTTCCAGTGGATAAAATATGATGCAGTGCTGTAAAAAGTGTCCTTACATGCTTGAGAATGTGGGAAGTTTCCTAATGGGTGCCCCTCCAGTGGAGAAATGGGATGAGGGGCCATATAAGTGCACTTACAATGGAATATTGTTCCGTACGGATGCATTTCTAATGAAAAAAGCTCATGAGGTGCCCTTCTAGATGCCGTTCCAAGTGAGAACATACAATAAAGTGCCCTTTATTTCAAAATGAGGCACAGTGCCATCTAGTCTGCTCTCAAAGCCAGACTTTCCCAAATGGGTCCATGACAACAGTCTATCAATGTCAACAAAAACTAAGATTTTATATCTTTATTTCTCAAAGCCTGCTTACATTCAAAACACATCCTGTGTTTTTACAGGGGCCTGATAAGTTCAGTTAACACCTAGCTGGCATTTTGTTGGGATCTCATCTGCGCTGTTGTTTATTTGAGAGTTTACCCTTTAGGTTAGGTTACATTATGTTTAGTTTATGTTTAGTATTCCAATTGTGCAAAATGTATATATTCCATCCGGTGAAGTTTTCAGTTTCAGCCATACCTCCTCCAGAAAGTCCAGATGTCACAAGGGACTTAATCCTACAGTGTGTGAGGAAGATAATAATAAGGGAGATAATTTAGGGCTGAAACTGGATGTCTTTTGTGCTTATTTATCTGTAAGAGTTTGAAGAATTGTTGTTAGCATGGCTGCTAGCCATCCACTGACGCTTTTGTTCGAGTCTGTCAACCAATCAGAGGCTGCGTTCCTGACCTGTCAACCAATCAGAGGTTACGTTACCATTCTGGGCAAAATGAAAGTACGTCTCTAGCATGTAGTGTTCACAAAATATTTTTCCTTTTATCTACAGTGACATTGTCAACTTAAGAGGGTTAAACTTACAGACGATGGCATTTAAACGTCACATCTGGTTTGCTCACTGGGGAATATTGTAACTGATTGTTTCCAAACTTCTGTAAAGCTGCTTTGTGACAACATCGATGTAAAAAGCGCTATAAAAAACAAACTTGAATTTAGTCCCTTTTGAGGAGGTTACGCATCTACCACGAACCTTTGCACATGGCTGCTCACATGACCACACCGACAAGCTTGTCAGAGCCTGTGCCAGCCAGAAGGTCACTACAGTATGAATTGCTTTTTCAATTAACTTAATGTTTGGAATGCAGAGGGCAGAAAGAAAACTGAAGCACATACCAAAGGTCCAGAAAAAACACTGTGAGAAGCATCATAGTTTTTGCATGATGGTGAAGCCAAATGCCTTGAATATCTTTTGGACAATATAAATCAATATTCTATTTTTTAGTTATTATTAGCCATAACAAAAATGGCAGATATAGTAAGTAATTTCAAACTTTTGAATGGTTGTGTATAATCCAAAAAGGCCTTTCTTGCACAGTAAATGCAGAAGATCTTTGGGCTAGTGTCAGTTTCTTTTATCCTCAAAACAATGTCATCTCAGTCTAGTCATAGTTAGAATGCCCCTTTGTTGCCAGCAAGGAAAGTCTAAGATGGATAAGTATTTGGGATTTACTGGGAAGTTCCAAGCTAGTTCATGTGCTAGACATACAGAGGGTGATATATAAAACCCAGCAATATTTTCCAAACCCTACCTTCAGATAGCCTGCCAGCCTGGGCTTGCTCTAAGTATAGCCCAGGCTTCTCGGAAACCACATGGTTTTCTCTCCCTGTTCTCTTCACTGTGCTGTTAAGCCTACTCTCGTAGCTGTAGCAGAGAGCTGGGAACCCCTCCAAACCTCTGTAAATGTCCATACCCACTCTCCCTTTGTTTATGTTCTGTTCAGTGCTGTTAGTCAACTCATCTTCATCTGATTCAGTGTTTAAATAAACTTTATGACCTTCGAAAAACACAGATGATGCTAATTGCATCCAAGCTCTGATGTGAAGTGATATTGAACTCAGTAAAGTAAAGTATAAAAAGTAATAATAAAGTAAAAAAGGTTGTGATGTAATGCAGAGCATTGGCATTGGTGAGCCTCCTGGTGGACAAAACACAGGATTGCTCAAAGGAAGTAGGCCTTTTTTCTTTCATACACAGACATGACAAACAAGATTTGGTTGGTTGATGGATGTAATGCATTTTGATTCGTAAAATTTATAAAGAAGCACAGCATGAAAACTTTTGCATTATCGCATTGCCCTTATCTTATCTATAGATTTGTGTCAGAAACCTGATCGCTCATATTATTTATGCGTCTTCTCATCTGATAGCCAACCCCTTGACTTAGGATGTGTCCTTCTGTTCACTCATCAATTAATCTAATGCTTTTACACAAAATAAACTCTATTTTTGGTTTTTGCTGTTTTGATTTCTTGTTTTTGTTACATCAAACAAACCCAATCAATTTGCTTACAAAATTGTGTATCACTGGGCAACAGCTGTGTTTTTGCCAGACACAGAAGATAAATAAATTGTGCTACACTGTGACAAAAAGGATACAAAAATCAACAGAAATCAGGAAAACTTAAGAGCAATTAGCTGCAAAATTTTTACATTTACAGTGTATCACAAAAGTGAGTACACCCCTCACATTTCTGCAGATATTTAAGTATATCTTTTCATGGGACAACACTGACAAAATGACACTTTGACACAATGAAAAGTAGTCTGTGTGCAGCTTATATAACAGTGTAAATTTATTCTTCCCTCAAAATAACTCAATATACAGCCATTAATGTCTAAACCACTGGCAACAAAAGTGAGTACACCCCTAAGAGACTACATCCCTAAATGTCCAAATTGAGCACTGCTTGTCATTTTCCCTCCAAAATGTCATGTGACTCGTTAGTGTTACTAGGTCACTGAAAAGTTCCAACATGGCACCTCATGGCAAAGAACTCTCTGAGGATCTTAAAAGACGAATTGTTGCGCTACATGAAGATGGCCAAGGCTGCAAGAAGATTGCCAACACCCTGAAACTGAGCTTCAGCACAGTGGCCAAGATCATCCAGCGTTTTAAAAGAGCAGGGTCCACTCAGACCTTGTGAGAATATAAACAGTTTAGCACTGTTTTTGGCCACATGTTTAGCATTTGTGATCAGCACCTCTAAATCTGAGACCATGGTCCTCAGTCAGAAAAGGGTGGAATGCTCTGTCCAGGTCGGAGTGAATTCTTGCCCCAAGTGGCGGAGTTTAAATATCTCGAGATTTTGTTCACGAGTGAAGGAAGGATGGAGCGAGAGGTTGACAGGCGGATTGGTGCAGTGTCTGCAGTAATACAGACCCTATACCGGTCCGTCATGGTGAAGAGAGAGCTAAGCTAGAAGGCGAAGCTGTCAATTTACCAGTCAATCTACGTTACAACTTTCACCTATGGTCACGAGCTTTGGGTAGTGACCGAAAGAACGAGATTGTGGATACAAGCGGACGAAATGAGCATTCTCCGCAGGGTCTCCGGGCTCTCCTTTAGAGATAGGGTGAGAAGCTCGGCGATTTGGGATAGGTTTTGAGTAGAGCCGCTGCTCCTCCATGTTGAGAGAAGCCAGTTGAGGTGGTTCGGGCATAACCACCTCAACTGGTAAGGAAGGCCTCTGGACGCCTCCCGAGGGAGGTGTTTCAGACAAGTCAGACGGGAAGGAGACCCCAGGGAAGACCCAGGACACGTTGAAGGGATTATATCTCTTGACTGTCTTGGGAACACCTCGGTATCCCTCCGGAAAAGCTGGAGGACATGGCGGGGGAGAGGTAAGACTGGGCCTCTTTGCTTAGGCTGCTGCCCCCATGACCCAGACTCGGATAAGCAGATGACGATGGATGGATGGATGGATGGATGGATGGATGGATGGATGGATGGACAAACATTGCAGCTGTGCTTTTCCAGCTGATACAAACAGCTGACCAGACACTTTCACCCACTGTCTCATGACAAATCTATGAAATGTTCCACTGTTTGGCAAATGTTTGTAAAGGTCTGACCATAAAGGATAGTTTAAAACAGCAGTTAACCACCCAGGAGCAAAAATCAGCCTTCAAACTTGAAAGAAATCATGATTTGACATTTATTGTAACATGTATCGATATCGAATGATATTAATTTTGTTTATCGTGATAACATTTTTGGCCATGTCACCAGTTCTACACTCTGTTAATACAGTAATCTGTGATCAATCACTCTTTACATAATTAATTGCATGTGCATGTTTTTGTTGAGCTGAGCAACTGCACATCCTGCCATCTAATGCTGTTGCTTTATCTGCTTTATCTATTTAAAATGCAATTAATCCCACCCCCCATTTTAGTCGTGTCCAATGCCACATACTAACTAGCTCTACTCCAAACACACAATAATACAGTGCTAGGAGGGTTTTGCTGCACAATTTGTCAGTCACTCTCTGCTGCTTGGCCAGTCTCTGATTACAGGGTGTCGTCCGGATATTGCATGGGCGGTGGGCCTTTCTCAATAAGCAAGGTAAAGTCACCATATAGGGGCTTCATGAGTGTAATAGTGGGCTCACTGTATATTTCATTAATCCAATTCAAATCTCAAAAACAGCATTTGTTTTAAATCTTAACAACTGAACTAATGAGACTCAAACTTTGAAAAGTGTGTGGAGTTCCCCTTTAAACGATCAGAACCCTCTCTGTTTTGCATGCGCTTCATGAATATGCACACGAGGGGAGCGCCGCTCTCTCCCTCTCCCCCTCTTTCCCACACGCGATTGGGGGAAAAAGTCTGTGTCGCCTGCGCGCGCGTTTGTGTTCACTCTTGGGCCACTACTTCTGGATTCCGGGAGATTTTATCTGACTTCCGGGCATCAGGGAGACACTATTGATATGCGGGAGACTCCCGCGACTTCCGGGAGACTTGGTATGTCTGAGTTTGTATGCATCTTGCCAGGCAGCAAAAATTACCCAGCATGGCCAAAGGGGGGCGCTATAGAGCACCAGAACACGTTTTGCTTCATAACTCCTAAACCGAGATGCGCACAGACAAAATTCTTTTTGTGCGTCATTCCTTGGGTCAAGCCAAACAACTTTGCCACTGGAACCATTTAGCTGCGCTCACTTTTTGTGAACTAGTCCTGCAATTTTCACTCATTCCTCAATTTTCTCGTATCAGAAAGCTCAGAAGAGTCAGTAATTATCTAAAAAAATCTCTGTATTTGCAAACATTATGGCTGCCATATGCTAATTAGCCCTTCTAACAAAACTCAAAATTCACTTAAGACTCTATAACTCGAGGATGCTTAGGCAAAAACATTGAAACTTTATATGCTTATTCAAGACAAGATTCTGTGGATGCCTTTCAATTTTGGTGGGCATATGTCATTAGGGGGTGGGGCAATTGCCAATTAACTGTTTCTCAGCATCTGTGCATCCGATCAAACTAAAAACTTGGCAGGCATCATCTACTACATATACTATAAGTGAATCTTGAAGGCCAATTTGATACATTGAAATTTATGGCCACCATCAGCCAATCAGCATTCAGCAGGCGTTTGACAGGCTTATCATTGATCAATCAACATAAAACTTGACTGGTGTCTACATGTATCCACTTCTTAACAAACAGTCTAGTTTCAAAAGATTTGACCAACATAAAATTAAACCTATTATTACATGTCATTATTATATTATTACAATTCTGATGCAAATTCCATATGAATCCATTGTAGTATGTCATGTCAAACAATTTTGCAAATATATGTTTATTAAAAAAACTTTATATGCGTGTTTTTTAGTTATTGTTAACTGTTAGAACACCATACCTTTCGAACTAGTCTCTGGATTTTCAGCCAAACCTTTTGAAATTGGTCTCCTTTACTTTTGGGCATCTCTAGGTAATTAATTATCAAAAAAATGTTGACTTTTCTACTCAGGGTAATGTAGATCAGTCAATAATTACTGCGGTCATGGCATTGCTAACTTGATTTGCTATAACTCAGAGACCATTGGCCAGAGCACCTCCAAACTTTAAGCATCAGTACATACTGAGACTTTAAGGGTGTATGCCACTTTTTGTCTAGATTGACCTTTAGGGGGCACTTCAGCACTCAAAAACACGTTGAAATCAATTAAATTGCTATTACAATGTTATTACAAGGTTGATCGACAAACAATTGGTGCCACACAACTCAGTTCACGCACCTGAACAACTTTCTAATTGAATGTCATGTTAAAAATTGTACTGCTTGTCTGATATTTTGCCTTATTTGTTCAAAGATTTCACTATACAAAGGCTTATTATACAAAGGTCAAAAGTTTGAGGCCTTTTTAGGCCGAATGAACTAAACCTGCAGAAAAGCTGGTATTGTTGGTATTGCTGGTATTGGTATATATATATATATATATATATATATATATATATATATATATATATATTTTTTTTTTTTTTTTTTTGTGACATATTGACATATGCAGTAACAAGCACCAGAACACATGGGGTCAGAGTGTCACTACACCTTTCAAAATAAAGACAATTTAGAGAATATAGTAACAAGTATTAACATCTATTCACTCTGCCTATGAATAAGACCCAAAAAACTTGAGGCCTTTTTAGGTCGAATGAACTAAACCTGCAGAAAAGCTGGTACTGCTTGTGTGTGCTTGGACCCGCTCATCGCCACTTTAAATAAGTATATATACAAGATTGTGTATTGCACTTGGACTCCCAGGTATGGAGTAATCAAAAAAAGAACTGGAACAGCGTTTTATTTAGAGTTCTGCATCAAAGACTTCGGAACCTCCTTCAGAGGCCAGCAGTGAGAATAGTCTGTGGTGGGGGTGGGAGGGGTCTCTGTTTATGTTCCGAGCTCTGGTCAGACAGCGACTTTTTGCAATGTCATGTATTGGAGGAAGTGCAGTCCCAATAATTCTCTCTGCTGTCCTAACCACCCTCTGCAGGGACTTCCAGTCAGAAGTGCTGCAGGCTCCTGCCCAGACAGAGATGCAACTGGTCAGTATGCTCTCTTCAGTGCCTCTGTAGAAGGTGGTGAGAAACGGAGAGTGAAGGTGTGCTGTTTTCATCTGTCTCAGAAAGTGCATGCACTTCTGAGCTCTTTTGATCAGAGCTTCAGTCTGAGTGGACCAGGTCGAAGTGTCCGTCATCTGTACCCCCAGGAACTTTGTTTTGCTGACTATCTCTACTGCTGTGTCTTTGATGAGGAGTGGTGTGTGGTTGGGTTGGCACCTCCTGAAGTCGACGATGATCTCTTTGGTTTTCTCGACATTCAGGATCAAGTTGTTGGTTTCGCACCAGTCAACCAGATGTTTCACCTCCGCTCTGTAATGCAGATCATTGTCATCCTGGATTAGGCCACTACTGTTGTGTCATCTGCGAACTTCATGATGTAGTTGGTAGTGGACCAGATGTAGCACTCTTGGGTCATCAGGGTGAACAGCAGGGGGCTCATGACACAGCCCTGAGGGGAGCCGGTGCTCAGAGATGATTGGATGGAGATGTTGTTGCCCACCCGCACAGACTGAGGTCTATTTGTTAGAAAGTCTAGCAGCCAGTTACACAGGTGGGTGCTGAAGCCAAGGGGGACCAGTTTGCTTATCAGATGTTGTGGGATGATCATGTTAAATGCTGAGCTGAAGTCCAGAAACAGCATGCGCACATGTGTATTCTTTCCTTCCAGGTGTTCTAAGCTCAGGTGAAGTGCAGAGGAGATGGCATCCTCTGTAGAGCGATTTGGGCGGTAAGCAAACTGGTACAGGTTGAATGTGAGAGGGAGTTTGGAGGTCCTTTACCAGCCTCACGAAACACTTCATTATGATGGGGTGAGTGCTACAGGGCGGTAATCAATGAGGGAGGAGATTGTGGGTTATTTGACCGGTATGATTTTGGCAGTCTTTAGGCATGATGGTAAGGCAGCCTATTTCAGCGAGGTGTTGAAGATGTCCGTGAGAACCCCAGCCAGCAGATTGGCACATTCCTTAAGCACCCGTCCTGGTATGTTGTTGGGGCCTGCCGCTTTCCGAGTGTTCACTCTCCCCAGGGTTCGTAGGACATGTGTCATATCCAGGCAGAGTATCTGCTCATCAAGGAGAGATTTCACCATAGGAGTGGTATATAGTGCCTCAAACCTTACAAAATATGTATTTATTTCATTGATGTTCTCCTCACAGGGGGGGAGGAGTTTTCAGATTCATTCAGATTCAGATTCAGATTTCTTTATTGATCCCAGGGGGAAATTGCAGTTGTTACAGTTGCAGCCATTTATGTAAAAAATAAACACTTTACTAATAATTTAAGACAATATATAGAATTTACAGTATGTACACCAGATTTAAGTACTCTACACACACAATTGTTGTTATTGCACATATGAACAGTTTTTTGAATCACACACTGAGGGAGGAGTTATGGAGTTTGATGGCCACAGGTAAGAATGACTTCCTGTGGCGCTCTGTGGTGCATTTTGGTACGATGAGTCTTGAGCTGAATGAGCTCTTGTGTCTCATCACCGTATCGTAGAGTGGGTGGGAGCCATTGTTCATAATGGCCCGCAGTTTAGACAGCATCCTCCTCTCCGACACTGCCGTCAGCGAGTCCAGCTCCACACCCACAACATCACCGGCCTTGCGGATCAATTTGTTAAGTCTGTTGGCATCTGCCACCCTCAGCCTGCTTCCCCAGCATGCAACAGCATAGAGGATAGCACTCGCCACCACAGACTCATAGAAGATCCTGAGCATAGTCCGGCAGATGTTGAAGGACCTCAGGCGCCTCACAAAATAGAGACGACTTTGGCCCTTCCTGTAGAGGGCGTCAGTGTTCTTAGCCCAGTCCAGTTTATTGTCAATATACACACCCAGATATTTGTAATCCTCCACAGTGTCCACACTGACCCCGCTGATGGACACAGGGGTCACCGATGCCTTGTCCCTCCTCAGGTCCACCACCAGTTCCTTTGTCTTTGTCACATTGAGCTGCAGGTGGTTCCGCTCGCACCATGCAACAAAGTCCTTCACCGTTGCCCTGTACTCATCCTCTTCACCCTTGCTGATACATCCAACTATTGCAGAGTCATCAGAAAACTTCTGAAGGTGGCAAGTCTCTGTGCAGTAGCTAAAGTCTGTGGTGTAGAGGGTGAAGAGGAAGGGAGAGAGGACAGTACCTTGTGGGACTCCAGTGTTGCTGACTACTCTGTCCGACACACAGTGATGCAGGCGTACATACTGTGTTCTGCCGGTCAGATAGTCAACAATCCAGGACACAAGGGGGGCATCTACCTGCATCACTGTGAGCTTATCGCCCAGAAGAGCGGGCCAGACGGTGTTAAATGCGCTGGAGAAGTAAAAAAACATGACCCTCACAGAGCTGGCTGGCTTATCCAGGTGAGCATAAACTCTGTTGAGCAGGTAGATGATGGCGTCTTCAACTCCCAGGCGGGGCTGATAGGCAAACTGGAGGGGATCTAGAAAAGGCTGGACTATGGGTCGGAGCTGATCCAAGACGAGCCTCTCCATGGTCTTCATGACATGAGACGTCAGTGCCACTGGCCTGTAGTCCTTGGCGTCACTGGGTCGTGGCGTCTTTGGGACAGGAACAATGCAAGATGTCTTCCACATCATGGGGACCCTCTGGAGACTCAGGCTCAAGTTGAAGACACGTTGAAGTACTCCACAAAGTTGGGTAGCACAGGCTTTAAGCACCCTGGGTGGAACCCCATCAGGGCCTGCAGCCTTGTTTGTGTGGAGTCTCTTCAGTTGTCTTCTCACCTGGTCAGCAGTGAGACACACTGTAGAGGAGGTGGGTGGGGGAGGGATGGAGGTGTGAGATGGGCTATCACACGAGGGGGGCAGGCTATCAGGAGGGGGAGGGGGGATGAGTGGTATGGTCTGCTGAGGACTGGCAGCAGAGGAGTCAGGCTGGGGGGGGACAGAGCCTGCCGTGTCAAATCTGTTAAAGAACAGATTTAGCTTGTTGGCCCTGTCCACACTGACCTCTACTCCTCTGTTGTTGTTGGACCTGAAGCTGGTGATGGTCCTCATCCCATTCCAGACCTCCCTCATGTTGTTCTGCTGGAGTTTCCACTCCAGCTTCCTCCTGTACATGTTCTTCGCCTCCTTGATAGCTGTCCTCAGTTCCCTCTGGATCGTTCTCACCTCCTCCCTATCTCCAGCTCTGAAGGCCCTCTTCTTCTTGTTGAGGAGAGCCTTAATGTCCTTTGTTACCCACGGCTTGTTGTTTGGGTAACATTTAACAGTCCTGGTTGGGACAGTGGAGTCCACACAGAAGTTAATGTAGTCCGTGATGCACTCTGTGAGCCCGTCGATGTCCTCTCCGTGCGGCTCACAGAGTGCAGACCAATCAGTAGCCTCGAAGCAATCCTGTAGTGCCTCGTAAGTCTCCACAGACCATCTACTCACTATCCGCTTGTGCCGCTGACTCTTCACCAGTGGCACATAACAGGAGGTGAGGTGAACCAAGTTGTGGTCTGACCTACCCAGCGGGGGAAGGGGGGAGCAGCTGTATGCGTCCTTAACATTAGCATACAGCAGGTCCAGTGTTCTTTCCTCTCTGGTGGGACAGTCCACATACTGCGTGAAGTGTGGTAGTGCCTTGGCCTACTGCGTGAAGTGTGGTAGTGCCTTGAGTGGACTAGTTTGATAATTTATTTCTTTTTTTAATTCTGCTGTATCTACCACTGTCTCATAATTAAATCAGACACATGGCACATTTATTTAAATATCAGTCTAAATTAGAATACCAGCTTAGTTAAGTTAGTTATGTGCTCAATGTGCAGCATTCATGCTGCATCAGGTCACAAAAACATGCGCACGTCGAGATACAAAGGCTGAAAGTGTGTGCAGAGCTGTAGATCACGCCAAATATTATTAGCCTGTAGTGCTCCTAGCACTGACGGCATAATTCACTTTCTTATATGTGTTCTGTTGCGTGTTATGTTGTTGGTTCATCACCTTTATTGCTATGATTCACGATATAGTTGCGATCCCTTTAAGAGTGCCGCACGTTTTGTCGTGCGTGGCGCGAAGTTAAGTTTTGTTTTCGAGTAATAAACGTGACTCAACGAGTCTTAATGTGAGAAGTTTTTGGCTCGTTTTTCTGCCAAAAGGGCAAACTTCCACACTGGTGACCCCGACGTTTGTTTACTGGACGTTTCCAGATTGCCATGACCGCCAACGCTGTGTCTCTCAAGCTCCCGGAATTCTGGGAATCTTCTGCTTCAGCCTGGTTCGCTCAGACTGAGGCACAGTTCGATTTGCGTCAGATCACCGCTGACGAAACTAAATACTACTACGTGGTATCTGCCCTCGGAAAAAAGCCTACTTAAAGGTCCCCCTCCGACAAGAAAGTATGAAACCCTGAAGGAACACTTACTGAAAACATTCGAACTGTCTGACACCAAGAGGGCCAGTAGGCTTTTCTCTCTTCAGGGGCTCGGTGACAGCAAGCCCTCAGAGCTAATGGACCGAATGCTCGATCTGCTTGGTGACAACAAGCCAGGTTTCCTTTTCCTCCACCTTTTCCTGCGCCAACTGCCTGCTCATGTGAGAGCTGCGTTGGCCAACACTGCCAGCACTGATTGCAGAGAACTGGCTGCTGAGGCTGACAGGTGTTTCCTGGCTAGTCAGCAGCCCTGCGCAGCTGCCCTTCTCCCTGCTGGTGCTGTATCTGAGGTCCCGGATGATCACATGCTCATCACAGTAGCGGCCCCGCATCAGCAGCGGTCTTCAGGTGTGTGCTACTACCATGCTAGGTTTGGCCCCAAGGCCAAGCGATGCCGCTCTCCGTGCAGCTTCGGTGGAGTGGGGAAACGCCAAGGCACTAGTGGCCGTGAGCGTCGGCCATGCCGGCAGGCTGCTCTTCATCCACGACTCCATCTCCGGCCGGCGCTTCCTCTGCGACACAGGGGCACAGCGGAGTCTACTGCCTGCTTCACAAGTGGACGTGGTAGCTGACACCCACGGCCCCCCCATGGAAGCCGCCAATGGCAGCCCCATCCGTACGTACGGCACAAGGCATGTTGAACTGTGTTTTGGGGGCCAACGCTTTGGCTGGGACTTTGTGACTGCCAAAGTCGCTGTTCCCCTTTTAGGGTCGGATTTTTTGTGTGCATACGGTCTGTTGGTGGACGTTAAAAATCACCACTTGATCAACGCCATCACTTTTTGTTCTTATGCATGTGCGCTCAGCGACTCTGACGCAGTACACCTCTCCAGCCTGCTCTCTGTCACGGACAGTTTCCAGCGACTGCTAGCTGAGTTTCCAGCACTCACGCAGCCAACTTTCTCGTCTTCCACAGCCAAACTTGGCGTCGAACACCACATTGACACCACTGGCCCGCCTGTGTACGCCTGCGCTCGATGCCTCGAGCTGAACAAGCTTGCCGTGGCCAAGGCAGAGTTCGAGGCCATGGAGCGCCTAGGGATTGTTCAACGCTCCAACAGTCCTTGGGCCTCACCCCTCCACCTCGTACCTAAGCCGGGGGGGGCTGGCGTCCTTGCGGGGACTACCGATGGCTCAACGACGCGACTACGCCTGACCGCTACCCAGTGCCGCACATCCAAGATTTTTCAGCACACCTAGCGGGTGCAGTCATTTTTTCAAAGGTGGACCTCATCAGAGGTTACCGTTCTCACGGCAAGTGCCCGTACACCTGCTAGACGTCCCAAAAACGGCCGTAATCACGCCGTTTGGTTTATTTGAGTTCCTGCGTATCCCGTTCGGCCTCAAGAATGTGGCTCAAACTTTCCAGCGGCTCATGGACTCTGTGTTACGGGATCTGCCTTTCTTATTCGTGTACCTCGACGACATCCTGGTGGCCAGTACATCACCTTCAGAGCACCTTTCGCACCTTCGCACTCTGTTTGAGCGACTCACTGAGCACGGGCTCATCATAAATCCAGCCAAGTGCGAGTTCGGCCTGTCCACCATAGACTTTCTGGGGCACAGAGTCACGCAGGACGGGGTCGTTCCGCTTCCATCAAAAGTGGAGGCCATCACCACTTTTCCACGCCCAGTCACCGTCAGAGCCTTACAGGAGTTCCTAGGCATGGTTAATTTCTGCCACCGTTTCTCCCCAGGGCCGCCCAAACTATGTGACCCTTGTACGAGGCTCTGAAAGGCGGCAAGCCTAAACACACTGTGGACTGGAGCCCGGACAGAGACAAGGCTTTTGTGGACGCTAAGGCATGGCAGCAGAGCAGGCCACAGACCCGGACGTGCAGGCTTGCCGTTCATCCACTTCTGGGCTGCGGCTGCAAGATGTGACGTTCGACAATGCTGGCACCACTCTGCTTTGCGACGTCTCCATGGGCTCTCCTAGGCCTGTTGTGCCTGCGAAGTGGAGGCGGCCCGTTTTTGATGCCATCCATGGCCTCTCACACCCTGGAACCAAGGCCTCACAACGGCTGGTGGCCACCAAGTTTGTGTGGCACGGACTTAAAAAGGACGTGAGGGCCTGGGCGAACACCTGTGTGGAGTGCCAACGTCCCAAAATACACCGCCACACCAAAGCACCACTGGAACAGTTTCCAGTGCCGGAACGACGTTTCGACCACGTCAGCATCGACCTGGTTGGCCCACTTCCACCCTCACAGGGTTTCTCTTATGTGCTCACCATGGTCGATAGGACCACACGGTGGGCAGAGGCCGTTCCACTGTCTTCCATAACATCAGCTGATGTGGCACGGGCATTTATTGGTACCTGGGTGTCGCATTTTGGCACCCCATCAGACATTTCCTCAGACCGTGGTGTTCAGTTTACCTCTGAACTTTGGAACGCTGTTGCAGGGAGCTTGGGAGTTAAACTCCACCGCACCACAGCCTCCCACCCTCAGAGTAATGGCCTCTGTGAACGTTTTCACAGATCTCTGAAAGCCTCCCTGCATGCCAGCCTGAAGGACAACTCCTGGGCTGACAAGCTCCCTTGGGTCATGCTGAGCATCAGGACAGCACCTAAGGAGGACCTCCAGGCCTCTTCGGCTGAGTTGGTCTATGGTCAGCCATTATGGGTCCCCGGAGATTTTGTCCCCAGCGCCACAACCCCTTGGTCAGCCACACTCCAGCGCTCCAGCCTGTTGGACAATGCCCGGCTGTTTACTCCTCTTCCTACTTCCTGCCACGGTTTGCCAAGCTCTCACGTCCCCAGCGGCCTGCAGTCTGCTGGCTTTGTTTTCATTCGAGTGGACGGTCACCGCGGACCTCTCCGTCCACCTTATGAGGGTCCTTTCCGTGTTGTGGAAACTGGGGACAAGCACTTTGTGGTGGACATTGGGGGCAAACCGGAGTGTATATCTGTGGACCGCCTTAAGCCAGCGCACCTAGATCTGGCCGGCCGGTTGAGTTGGCCCCCCCGCGGACAGCCACTGAAGGGACGGTCCCGCCCTCTCCCATTCGGCGGAGCCGTACTGGACGTTTGATTCGCCCCCCACGCCCCCCACATTTTTTTTCTCGGGTTTTCTGTTAGAGTGAATTCTGGGGGGGGCATGTGTAGTGCTCCTAGCACTGACGGCATAATTCACTTTCTTATATGTGTTCTGTTGCGTGTTATGTTGTTGGTTCATCATCTTTATTGCTATGATTCACGATATAGTTGCGATCCCTTTAAGAGTGCCGCACGTTTTGTCGTGCGTGGCGCGAAGTTAAGTTTCGTTTTCGAGTAATAAACGTGACTCGACGAGTCTTAATGTGAGAAGTTTTCGGCTCGTTTTTCTGCCAAAAGGGCAAACTTCCACAAGCCGTTATATCTCCTGCTCTGAGTGTGTTCGGAGTGTGGGGCACAGTCGCTTTCCGTACGTCAACAATCTGATTGGACGTCACTCAACTCATTTACATAAAGTTTCAGAAAAAGAGAAAGCCGCAAAATCAGGGTGTGTATCAGCGGTTTAATGTGTCAGTTATGTGAGTTTATTGCCGTCGCTCTGCCATGCTTTTTCATGTAAATTATCAAAAAAATTCAAATGAAAGGAGGCCAATCATTTTGCATGACGTCACAGTTCACGTCATGTCTATGCTGCTTTAAAGTTCAGCTCCCCCAGCTTAAAACACCTACCCTATCCCTGTTAGCTTATGGTGGGTAACCAACCACTGTGTCTGGTGGGTGAAGAAAGAGTGGAAAAAAAATAATAATCGCAGAACTGCAGAAAAAAAATATTAAACAAAAAAGGCCTGTGGGTCAGTTATAAGAACACATTATAAATATGTGATGGGCTGGATGTGGCCTGGGGGCCAGTACATTTAGACCCTGCAATATAATAAGAAGGACTAGCTCATGTTTTACTCTGGAGGATGTACATTAGAGGACTGAAAGGCTAAGGGTCGAAACATTTTGCGTGTATCCTCAACTATACATAAGGCAATTCTTCACAAAAAGGAATGACTGATTTATAAAAGTGAAAGAAAGCTGTAGTTTGCTATATAGAACCTGATTTAATCTATATAAAAAATAATGTCAATCTAATCACAATATAAGATGACATAACATCCAACCTAACTACCATATTCAAATCTTGCACAGTGCAAACATTTTTTAAACAATTTGATGTTTTTATTTTTTCTTTCAGTGGTTTCACAGATCCAGGGTGCCACAACTAGTGCCTGATCATCAGAAAATCCCCGCAACCTTGGCAGGAACTGAGAAGAAATTGATCCAACAGAAATTTAAAACAGTTTCAGCTTATATTTAGACTCACATTTTTCAAAGTTAGTTAAACCTGAACTGGATTGTTGATCTAAATTGAGAGGCAGTACTAAGATTTGAGTTAGAAACTTTGGATTGAAACATGCTTGAGTATGTTTAGACAGCAAATATGCATAATAAAAATTAGTTTCTGACAGGTGGAAATCAGATAGATGATCTTCTCAGTGAGCATCAGATGAGAAGCAGTTGTCACTTCATACCAACAGATGGAGACACAAGTCTTCTTTCTCTTTAGCTGTTTCTGAACTGAACTGAGCTGCCTCATACAACATTGAGCCAATCAAATTCATTCATCAGCATCATTTATATTAACATCTAGCTGAAGGTAAATCACTGTAAGAAAGCCTAGGGCAGTCCTTCTCTATGAAAATCCAAGAGATGTATATCATCTAATTGCAATCTGCAATTGGTGGGCAAAGCAGATACTTAGCTTTTTAAACTCTACGTAGCTCAGCACAATTGTAACTGACAGTAAGTATTTACAATATTACATGAGAATTTTCCTTCAATCAAGATCACTTTGGAATGAGAAAGGGCATTTCTGACTTTGCCTCATTCAGTCTGAGTGCACTGACTGACACACCTCGTGATTGTCCCTGCTCATACAGACAGAGAGAGAGAGATTCCTCAAGTGAAGCTATGAAATTGCATCACTATTGAATGAGAGGAGGGAGCCTTTTTGGCATTCACTTCTGCCCCTGGAGTGGCTGCATGAATGAAGGACTGACAGTGGCCTTGAAACGGGACCATCCATACACCACTGCCCTTTATGCTGTGACTCTGTGCCACTCCAAAACACTAATGCTAAAAAAGTACACTAGCACACTATAACTCTGTAGACACTTGCTCATCCAGCATTTCTTCTAAAAACAGTGGCGTTAACATGGAGTTTGGCTCCCTGTGCTGGAGTCTGTACTCTTCTTTGAAAGCTTTCTACTAGATGTTGGAACATTGTTCTGAGGTCAGGTACTTATGTTGGATGATTAGTTCTGCATCACAAATGCCTCATCCCAGAGGTAGTCAATGGCTCTATATCACTCCAGAGAACATGATTCCACTACTCCATGGCACAACGCTGGGGACTTTATACCCTGTTAGCCGACCCTTGGCATTGGGCATGGTGAGCTTAGGCTCACGTGCAGCTGTTGCAGAGCACCTCATTCTATTAGCAGTGCTTTTCTATCAATATGTGACAGCAATGTTTGCCTCTTAAAGCGGTTAAATTCACTGATTAGAAGCATTTCTGAATACTTTTGGATATTTGTATTTGATGAAGAACCTCCTAGCAGCAGAGACACTGCTAAACCCCTTTCTGAGTGGAACAGTTGCTTGTGCTGCTACTAAACCTTAATAGCCCAATAATCTCTGCATTCATATTAAGAACAATAAAAGTGCATTTTTAAAATGCATTCTAATGTATTAAGCCTTGCTGGAGTGAGGTCAGGCAATGCTGGTTGAAAAGCTTATGTTTTAGAGTTTCGACCCAGAGAAGATATCTGAGAACATCTGCTGTTTATCCTCTTTTCTGTATTACATTGAAAGAACGCCAGCCATGATGCAATGAGCCTGTGATGCAATCCAAGAGGTTTGGCTAGCGTCAGTCAAGCATCATTATATCATTTGAAAAGCTTGTAATGGCAGCAGTTTTGCGCAAGTTTGGTTGGTCCTACTGCAGAAAGCCCACTTATTAAGGAATATTTGATTCTTGATCTGCCCGTTCGGGGATGGCTTGTGCCACTGCGGGCGCACCACTGGGTGGGGCGGGTTGACCTGCCTTGCGTCGGGGCGTCGGGTCTGTGCCTTGGGGTTCTGGGGTGCCTGGGTGGCGGGGGTGGGGCGGTGACCATTGGAGGGTGTCTGGGGTGGACTGGGGGCAATGGGTTCCTGACTCAGGCCAGCTTGTCTTTTGTCTCATTGATGTCTGTTGTTGTTTGACTGTTGCTTGACTGGAATGGTTCGGTGCAGGTGTATATAGGTGTGTGGGTCTATATGTAGGTGTATATATGAGAGCAGGTGGATGTGGTGGTGCATATATGTGTGGGTGTATATAGAGGGTGAATGTGTCTAGGTGTACATATATGTCTAGGTGAATGTGTGGGTACACATGAGTGTGGATGTATGTGTGGGACGGGTGTGTGTATGTGTGGGGGTGTGTGTGTGCGGTGGGGGGGGAGGCTGTGTGTGGATCCGGGGATGTGTGCGGGGGGCGGGTATGTGTGGATGTGTGGACGTCCGCGTTCGCATGGGCATGTGGTGTTGTGTGGTTGGTGTTGCTGGGCGGGCTGCTCTCTGCGGTGGGGGTGGTGGGGGTCTGGGCTTGGGCGGGGTGGTGGTGGTCTGGACTTGGGCGTGGTGGCGACGTGGGGTGTTAACAGCTATTGCCCCGCGGATGCTGTCACAGTCCAGGCCGCCCCTGCTCTTCCAGGCCGACTCAGGGGGCTGCGTTTGGAAATCCCTCTCCTGCCTCGCCTGCTCTATAATGATGATAATCGCCTTGGTAACCAGAGGGAAGGTCCTAATCAGCCACCCCTCAGCTCATCTGCAAGCCGACTGTGGCCAAATGTAAATGTGCTCATTATTGTGCACCAATCTGAAGGACCATCTCCATTCTCTTCCCGCTGAAATGGCATGACTGTGTTATGCGACAAGTTTGTTTTTGTTTTTTTTTTGTTTGTTTTTTTTGTCTCAGAGCCTATGTGTTGCTGATTATTCAGATTTTTATTGTGCAAATCCCCAATGACGCTTTTATTTTGGTTGTACTTATTATTGCATTGTGCCCTGCGACGGACTGGCGACCTGTCCAGGGTGTATCCTGCCTTCCGCCCAATGACCGCTGGGTCATAAGTTGGAACCTCATGCAGCAGAAAGAGTCTTCAAAAAGCAATGGAAGACAAAGATCTCGTCCAGGGGTCCGTGCAGGGTTTATCACATGTGAGCGACGCCATTACCATCCTAATAGAATACATTATGAATGATCAGAGAGATGGGCACAATGAATTATTATTAGGAGGAAGAGTCTGGAATCGACCTGCTTTTTTTTTTTTTTTTTTTTTAGATTGGTCCTCTATAGGAAATTACAGTTAGTAGGAAAAGAACTTTATGGAAATGAACTCAATTACTGGTAGCAAGAAGAAAGATTTATGAGAGTGAACTTGAATACTGAATATTTGAATCAATGTAAAGAGATCAGAGTCATTTAATGAGTCCAAAAAAAGCAGACATGCACAAAACAGCAGGTAGACAATAATAGATAGATAACTAATATTGCAATGTCTAAGAAAAAGCCTGTTTGTGTGTCAGTGTAAAATTCCATGATTCATTGATATAACTTGTTTTGAATGCACCCTCTGGCTCTGACAGGGTGCGATCCTTGAGACGTAGCCAAGTTGACTGAGCAGAAGAGTGTGTGTGTGTGTGTGTGAGAGTGAGAGAGAGAGAGAGAGAGAGAGAGAGAGAGGCGGTGGTGGTGCAGGGGTCTGTCTGACAAGGTTAAATTTAGCGGCTGATTAGGCTGTATGAATTTTAATCTAGCTCTGACAAAAGCTCTTTCTTCCTCATCTCTTCCTCATTGAAACATCTCTTTCTTTCCCCCAGTGTCTTTTATTCGCCTTCGTTCTCTCTCTGTCTGTCTGTCTCTCTCTCTCTCTCTCTCTCTCTCTCTCCCCAGCTGTATGAGTACATGCCTTGGGTTATGATGATGGAGAGAGAGGAAAGGGCTGATTTGAATGTAGCTCAGTTTGGGTGGCCAAGGCAGTCTTCCACTTCCTTGATTAGATTGTAATGGTTGAAGATGATTGTCAGTGCATATTGCATCTACTGAAGCAGCTCAGATATGTGACCTGGGCCTCTACTGAATTTGTTCTCCCCCTGTTATCAGATGGATTTAGCTTGAAACTCATTACAAATCATCAGTGTGCATTCACACACACACACACACACACACACACACACACACACACACACACACACACACAGAGAAAACTGACAAAAAACATACTGCCTTTAATGTCTAAATGATGAAAGTGGACACTGCAGATCTTATGTTTCTTAGAACAGGAAGGTAGAACAGTTCACTGGTGCCTACTGCGTGTCATTTTAAAGCTGGAGAGCAAAATTCAGTCTGGGTCACTGAGTTCAGTCAACACTTCACAGTGCCTACAGCACTGTTGTTTATACATCATCATGTTTTTTTAGAAATATTTCTGTTTTAATGATAAAAAATGATACAATTTCATTCAGAAGATATGAACATTATATTACACCGCCTAATATTTTGCTCAAAAATGGCAGATAGCTGTGCAATATCTCAAATAAGTTTATTCAATAGTGGTCTCTAGAAAAAGATCTTCCAGCCTCCTTTTGATGAGGGTGGGAGGAACCTTTGAACTATTATGGTTTTGCTTTGTTAGCTGGAAAAGTTTGAAGTAAAATAAAAAGTCCACAAGCAAAAAAGTAACAATGTCCAACATATGTTGCAAACATTGGCAGTTAAATTGAACTCTTCAAAAAGATCACTACTCATTTTCACTCATTTTGACATAAATGTATTACTCAATTTGCCAGTTTTTCCTTCCATTTTTTTTTTTCAGTTTCCTGATTCTCCTGCTATATGTTTTGCTTCTAGAATTGCTATTTTCCTCTTGAAACCTCTCAAAAATAGCATTTTTTCATAGGGGAGTAGGTTTTAGGAGAGGGCATTCACCTAAATTCTCTATTGGTCAAATGATTTTGAGTGACGGGTCTTCTGAGCACAGAGCTAAGCTTACTCTGAGAGTTGTAATCTACCTTGAACATTGTGAGATGGTGGGGGAAGATTGCACTGGCATGTCCAACATTATGAGCGATGTTTGTCGTATTTATTAATGTAACATAATGTAACTCAGGGTCATATGTGAAATATATATTTTGGAAATGAAAGTATATAAGGTAAATGTAGTTTTTCAACACAGCTAAACCCCTGAAAGCAAAAGGATAGTGAACCACTATCGGGCCACTTGTGTTGTGCTCAGCATTTTCCAGGCAGCCTACGGGTGGTTAAGCCGAGTATTAGACTCCTGCTTCACTCACAGTCCAATGTACTTATTTTTCCTTCCTTCCTTTCTTTAGTTATACTTGTGTTTAGTATATTGTCAGCATAATTTTCTGGAAAGTCATTTTACATTAGGCCTCGACATTATTTTTTCCCTCTGAGTTTTCACTCAAAACTTTTCTTTCTTGCTCTCTCTCTCTCTCTCTCTCTCTCTATACGTATATATATATATATATATATATATATATATATATATATATATATATATAGACTAATCTATGACGAAAACACTCTGGGACAAGAAAAGAACAAAAACAACAACAAAAAAAAAATCTCTCTTTTTAGGTTCATCCATCAGCCGCTAATGAAAAATAATGTATAACTATTTTTGTATTTAATCAGCAGAATGAACAGGAGACATGATTAAGACGGTGACTATTACATTATATCTATCATTTTGACAAGCAGCAGTTATTGTAAGTAAGCTTTACCTGAATGCTGAAATATCTTCTGAAGGAAGCGGGGTGTTGACTTGCTGCGTTGACTGGACTTACCAACAGCTCCTTCTGAATAAAAAAAAATAGGTTCATATATATATATATATATATACACACACACACACACACACACACACACACAAATGTTAACGACAGTTTAAAACAATTTTATCATACAATATGTAAGTCATTTTCTGATTTTTTATAATTGTTTCCACTGTCCAAAGACAACAGTGCTTGTTGGATGAATAACTGACACAAGGACACAAGCACAGCTGGATCTGCCACATAAAACATCAACAAAGATCTACCACAACATCGACAAAGATGTAAGACACTGTGTGTAGCCGCTCCTTTCAGAGTTGGTTGCACAGAGATTTAACCCAGTTGCTTATCCTTGGTCGTGGAACGTATTTTCTAGCACCTAGTGAAAGAATGAGTGTATGCCCTCATCAACAGAGCCTTCAGACCCCCTATTTTGCTCCTTATTTGTGTACATTTCTACATTTTACAACCCATTATTCACTATGTTTAATGCTAACATATCATAAAATAGAAAAAGTTCATCCAGAACCAACTCATGATTGAAAGCCCTACTTAGCAGTACATTCACCACCAGAGTTTTTGACAGATTGGTGAAGCCCTGCCCATTTTTGCTTCTGAGAGACTCTTCCTCTCTAAAATGTCCTTTTAATATTTAGTCATGTGAATTAGTTACAAATTACTACTCCAGCCTTTCATTGCCCCTGTCCCGACTTTTTTGAGACGTGTTGCTGCAATCAAGTTCTAAATTAGTCAGTGTTCTTCATGAAATGGTAAAATGTCTCACTTTTAACATCTGATATGTGTTCTGTATTCTATTGTGAATAAATTATGTTTTTTGAGATTTGCAAATAATTGCATTATGTTTTTATTTACATTTATTTCTATTTTACACAGCATCCCTTTTTTGGAATTGGGGTTGTACATGTAGAACATGTTTGGCATTGCTTGCTAAAATAAAGCCTTCCCTGAAAAAGACGTAATCTGTATGGCAGAATATGTTGCCAAAACGTACATATTGTTCAGCATTAATGGTGCTTTCACAGATGTGCATGTCACCCATGCCATGTACACAAATGTGCCATCATGAATACTGGCTTTTGAACTGTGTGCTGATAAGAAGCTGAGGGGTCTTTAACCCTACACAGTGTCCATGTTTTCCACAAACAATTTCAAATGTTGATTTCTTGAACCACAGGACACGTTTGCAAAAATAATTTAAAATTTTGATTCATCTGACCATAAAACAGTATTCCTTTTTGCTTCAGTCCATTTTAAATGAGCTTTGGCCCAGAGAAGGTGGCAGCGTTTCTGGATCCTCTTTGTGTAGAATATATTCTTTGTATTTTATAGTTTTAGCTTTCATTTGTGGATGCACCGACAAACTGTTTCCATAGACAGTGTTTTTCAAAAGTGTTTCTGAGCCCATGCAATGATTTCCACTACAGATCATGTCTGTTTTTAATGCAGTGCCACCTGAAGGCCCAAAGATCACAGACAGAAAATACTGGTTTTCGGTCTTGTCCCTTGCATAGAGATTCTCTGAATCTTTTAATGTTATTATGTACCATAGATGAAGAAAAGCAAAAAGTCTTTGCTATTTTTATATAAAGAAAGTTGATTATGCAGTCTTTCACAGTGATGAACCATGTTTTTTTGTATTACACAACTTTACCAACCTTTTGTTGCCCCCGTCCCAAACTTTGTGGCCATTTTTGTTGGCATCAAATTCAAAACAGGTAAATATTTTTCCAAAAACAATAAAACATTCTCAGTTTCAGATATGTTGTCTTTTTACTATTTTCAATTAATTAAATAGTTTAAAATCATTTATAAAGTTAAATAATTTTAAAGAAATAATGTTGCTGAGTATAACTGCCAGTTTTACCAGTAAACAGCCAATATGTACCAATAGACTCACACCCATGGATACAACGGTATAACCGTACTAAATGTACTAAGTGTAAAAATATGCACTAAATAACTTTGAATGCTAAAATGTTTGTCATGGAAGCTGATAAGAATGAGACCAATACACTACAGCTTTGATTCCTTTAATCATTTCTGTGATTGTATCTGCTATGTGATGTTTTTCATCTAAAGGAAAAAGAAAACGGCTCTTAATCTGAAAATGTATTTTTAGTAAGGATTTTCTGGAAAAGTCTGTGGAGTGGAGTCATCGCCATGCTTGGGAAAGTGCATCGTCCATGAAGGATTTAACTTTTAGTTTAGCCATGATTGTGCAAATGGATCACCAGTTGTTGCCAGAAAGAAAGACAAAAAGACAGAAAGAAAAAAGAAAGAAAATGAAATTGCTATTTAAATTAGTTTACCTGTTGTGTAGGATTACTCACCTCTTGATGGACACTGATGGACAGGGTAGAGGATGACTGATGCAGTGTGTAATTGTATACTTACAAAGTTCACTTATATACTAGATGTACCTGAAAACCTTTCAGTGCACTGAATATATAATCATCACTGAATGTATAATCACATATTCATAATATTTAAAAGTTTACAAAAATAATTTGTTCGTACTCTCGGTTATTGTTATGATGGCTGAGGATTTGACTCTAGTTTCCGCCCAGACCGAATTCGCCGCCGGACCGAACTCACGCGGATCGCGGCAGAAAGCGAGCATGCCGTGCAGACGGAGCGGGAGAGCAAGAGGTGGAGAGCAAGCGCCGCACAAGTAGAGAGCTGAAGGACTTTACTTACACTGATATGCGTGCATGACCTCATGTGAGTTAGCAGTTACAGTCGTTATGTAGCTTAAGTTAAACCTAACACAAGTCATAATGTGTGAGAGAGTTCATTGTTATACAGAGTGAGGTAATGCTTAGCAGAACGTTAGTTATGTGCCTCGGGCACATCATTTTATGTGTTCACTGAAGTTCTTTAGCTGGTGCGAATTTCAGCGATTTTAGTGCATGTTTATGTAGAAGCTTGTAATCGTTTTTTCTCTTCTGTTTGTTTCGTAGACCATATCAGTTTCATATCATTTGGCTCAAGTCATCTTACCATCTCATATCAGCCTTTTATAAGCCTAACATCGAGTTGCATGCTTTGCTGTCGGTTCTATGAGTCAACTTAAGAGTATATAAGACTGCTTTGAAGAAGCATGAGGGCTATGGATGATCTGCTGTCGTTCAGTAAAGCACAATTAAGTTCACACTGACTGCCGCGTATTTCCTGGGCTCTAATAGGCCTTCCCAGTTTGATGTCCACCTATGAGTAAACGGAAACAGCCCCTACGGTGGGATTAGAGAATTATAACAAACCTTTCCCACAGTTATCATTCAGCCAATATCTAATAAATATATCTATAAAATGTTTAAATTGCAAACTCAAAGCACTTTAGTTAATGCGATGCATTAATGTGAAAGAGAAAATACTTACTGGCCTCGGGCGGCATCTCAGTATTCTCCTGCGGCGGCTCATGTTGTGTTCGGTTTGCTTTTAGTAAGCCAGATGAGGATGCAGTAATCTGTGGAAGAGGGGAGACATCATAGTCTGGTGCATCTGTAAAGAAAAAAGAGATTTGAGCTCAGATGAGTTCTGTGTTTATCATAGAAAAACATAATTATGTTTAGGTTGTAGGTGAGTGTGTATTTCTCTTGATTTATCTCACTACTCTTTCTTTCATTTGGTAGTAATATACTATGTATATACTGGTATTATATACATAGTTCAGTTTCTTGGACCTCTGTTTGTTTTTAAGGGCTTATGGCTGTGTGTGCATGGTACAGCGCCCATCCTAAGGGAAGAGTTTTAACTTTCAGACACTGTGGATCATATGCTGACAGCTGATGCTATTCCATGGCATGCTTTTGAGGAGGTAGATGGACTTGAATTGTTCAAATAGCACTTTTGAAGAAAACTCTGCACCTTGTAAAAATCTGGGGAAGAAGTCCATTAGGATTAAAAGCTGCTGATGTTGAACCTTTTCCAATTTTATACCATGCCATCAGGTACTTAGGCCCAGCAACCACACTGAGTGTTTTGCCCTACAGTATTTCTGCATTTTCCAATGCTGAGGTGTTCCTCATGTAGCTTACCCAGGATATCAACTCTAAGTGGAGTTGGTATTACAAATCTTTGCCCTTTCAGAAACAATTAACTTGGAGCTCGCCAGCAGAGGGCAGATATAGCGGAAAGGAAAGGTTCAATAGAGAACTTATTCAGCCACCCTTGTATTGTATTTAATAGGAACATGATTTCTTCTTTACACGTATACCTCTACATTCATTCAGTCTCTTCTGACTCCATTACAGCATTTATAGGGTTATTATTAGTTTTGTTGTATAGCTTTCATTCCCTATGCCTCCCACAGGAGATCTAGCACATCTGCTGAAGCTATGTTCTTGGCAGCAACATGTGATTTGGTTTACAGATATTGCATCAGTCTCATTCGCAGATGCTCATTTAGGCTTTGGTCACCAGAAGAAAACTTCAGAAGTCCATTTTTTAGAAACTGAAAGCTTGCTTGTACCAGTATCCTGTACTGCAGAGCAAATTCAGTCTGCCTTTCATAATATAAATGGATGTGTCAGTGTTTGGTTTTGGGTGGTGCTGCTGCATAATGAATGTGATGACTGACAGCCTGTGTAGTACCTCAGCTGCTGCATCCTGGAGATTTGGCTTTCAAATGGGCAGAGGACATTTTAAATCCTAATTTAACCCCTTTAAATTGTCAAGGTTACTAAATTACTGTTTATATTTAGCTCTTTCTTTGCATTTTAGAGTTTTAACTGGCTTTTGTGGATGCAGCAACGAACTGTGTTTACAAACAATGTTTTTCAGAAGTGTTTATGATTCCGTGCAGTGATTTCCACTACAGAATCATGTCTGTTTGAAAAAGCAGTGCTACCTGAGGTCCAAGATTATGGCTAGCAAATTTTGGCCTTGTCTCTTGCATACAGAGATGTCTCCAGATTCTCTGAATCTTTTATGTTATTATGTACCATAGATGAATAAAAGCCAAAGTTCTTTGCTATTTTATGAAACGTTATTCTTGAATTGTTGCACTATTTAATTGTGCAGTCTTTCACAGAGTGGGGAGCCGCTCCCAATCTTTACACCTGAAAGACTTAGCCCCTCTGGGATGCTCTTTTATACCTTGTCATGTTACTGACCTGTTGCCAATTAACCACCAGGTGTTTTTTTTTTTTAGCACTACACAACTTTACCAGCCTTTTATTGCCCCCGTCCCAAGTTTTTTGGAACATTTTGTTGGCATTAAATTCAAAATAGGCAAATATTTTTCAAAAAACAAAACATTTCTCAGTTTCATCATTTGATCTGTTGTTTTTATACTATTTTCTTTTCAATATAGGGTTTAAATAATTTGCAAATCATTGCATTTTGTTTTTTATATACATTTTAAACAGCATCCCAACAATTTAGAAAAATGGTGTTGTACTTTAGTTGATTATTTACAATTTCTGTCTACATGGTTGTTGGAGGAGCTACCCAATGAGGATTGAGCTCTGTCATCATGAAGCTGTGTCTGTTCTGTGTGCTCACAGCAAAAAAAAATCTGGTATTCATACACAGCCCTTGCTCTGTTCATCTGAAGCAAACAAAGTGGTCAGAGATGAGCCACACAACACTATTACAGCAACAATAATGGGGAATTTTGTGTTTGTGCAAAGGACAGTGGGAGGAGGAGGGGCTACATGCTGAACTCTACACATTGTCAAGAAAGAGATATAAAAGAAAAAGAAAAATATCTGCAGAACAAAGATTGAGAAAGAATCTCAAGGACATCAACATCGGAGAGGCGTCAGAGCTGATAAGTTGGCTTATCCTAACTCATTTCCTAACTCACCCTTAAACTGTGCAGCACTTCCATTCCTTGTTCTTTTTCACCATACTTCACTGGTTCAAGCTTTTAATCCTACATGTTATGGCATTAGCATATCTTAGAGGAAACATGGGGTTGTAACACCACCACTGTCCATCTTTATGTAATTTCTATATGAAAATTGCTAAATTGGTAAACAATGCAAACAGCAGCACTAACATACATACTGTCACGCTGAGCCAGAACAGACTAATCTCCACCCAACCTAGCCTCTTCTTATCTAATGTATTATTTTCTATTCAGATATCTCTGACCATGTGCTTATTCATGAAAGAGTGATTAGTCTTTCATTTAATTATTAAGGTATATAAAACACCATATGAAAAATAGGTTTTTTTATCTTGTGCCAGGTTTACAATTTTTTTTATAATATCAACCCTGAGATCACAAGAAAGATATCTGTCTGACTTTGATCATCCTACATAACAATACCTAAAGGCTGTTCTTACCTTTTCTATCCATTTGCAGCAGAGTTGGAAACCAGCAGGTTGGGTGGGTGAGTGTATGTGTGGATGCTGAGCAGTGAGGGGAGATCAATAACCAGGGTTCCCGCGGGGTCTTAAAAAGTCTTAAAATGTCTGAAATTCAAAACATTAAATTTAAGGCCTTAAAAAGACTTAAAAACAGCCAGATTTTCATCCAAGGTCTTAAATTTAATTTAGGCAGGTCTTAAAATTTTACCTTAGTTAATTTTAGAGAAGTGCAGAGATGCAGTCTCACGCCTTGCTCTAAAATACAGGGGTGTGGCTAAAATATGGCTGTAACTAACGACAAAAGCTCTTTACATTTTAGAAGTTATGTGAAAATAAGGGACAGCAATTTTTTATAAAGTTTTTTTATATAAAAAAATGTTTTTTGTTTAATAAAAGTAAAACTTCACAGTTTTTCATGCTTAAAAAAGAAACACACTTCACTTTGCACCTGCATATGGCAGCTGCATTTCTGTTTCTTGGGGTTTCCTTTAGTTTCCAAGGCAGCGTGGCCCTTCCCATTGGGCAGAGAATGCAGGTATGCCTCCTTGTGGGTGGGTCTACTAGCAAGGAGCTGAGTGAGCTCTGGGAACACACTGGTGTGCGTGCATTGTGCAGCAGTAGAGTTTTTGCTATTTTTTTTTATTTTTATGAAAAGTCACCAGCTGAAATGCCTAGAAGAATGGAGAAATTGAAGGAATTTAAGTGGCCTCTTGTGGGATCCCCTTAACCTGCTGTACTGGGCCTTTTGCCACAGAGACAGACAGCTTGGAAAATACTAAGCAAACCTTGCAATTCAGTGCAACTATAAGAGGCCACTGCAACTATGAGGGGAGTTGATGCTATGTCTTTCTGGATAGTGATTCTGAGGACAAGGGTGAGCAACAGCTTTAGAAATGGTGATGACCTGTACTTTGGCAGGCTAAACGAAGCCTAGTCTAGCCAGCCCGGTCTCTTTGACAGAGAGGGATGGATAAAATGTCATGCCCCGCCTCACAGTCTACCCCTAGGCCCTGGACTATGCTGCCTCCCCTGTGTCTCTCTCTCTTTCTCTCCTTCTGTCCCTCACACTAGAGCCAGATGAGCTCAAGCAACCGGTGCCCCCCAAGATGTCTATCGTCCATTGCCCGTACCTGTCCCTCAGCCTGGTCTTTGCTCTCATAGAGTCGGGGAGGTGGGCATGGTGAGTGTGGGCTCACGGCAGTGGCCAAAGACTTTCCATGGCCCTCATGACTGGCTGATGTCTGGGCATTGCCTAGTAGTCTGGACAGCACCTCAGAGCTGCCCGCACCAAAAGCACTGCCTGGTGTTCAATTTGCTGTCTTCGCCTTCCCAGAAGTATGTGGTGTCTGTTTATGCCATGCCTCTCTGCTTCTCCGAGCCATGCAGCTGTTATGCTGCAGTTCCGTCTCCCAAGGAAACATAAGTGACCATGCCAGAGCATAATATAATAGACATAATGTGATTGTGAAAGAAAAATGAAAGAGCACACCATAAGAGAAAAGCAGTAATAGTGGGTGGCAACAGGGGTGTGGTCAAGGATTGGCTGGAGTGCTGCAGTGTCCAATTCATTCCTTTGAATCAGATCTGCTCAATTATTTTATCTGTCTTTCTGTTGCATCTTCACAATGTTTATGTTTATGTAATCGGCTAAATAATTACATTTCCATTTTAACTGTACATATATTTGCATCCACCTATATTTTCTCTCTGAAACCTGATCTAAATCTGTAAATGTAATATCTAAATCTGGTGTAAACCTGATCCTTCCTCTGCATGTGCTGTTTGCATGCCAGCCTGCTAGGGCACAGGTTCATACACTATACACATTTGCACAACTGATTCAACTAATAACTTCCTTTGTAAGTTTTACAGTGAGTGCTAAAATATCTAAACTTAAATCCTGTCTCTGAACAGGATCTGTTCATGTGGGTGGCCTAATGAGGGCAGTCCTGTTCCAAAGAGTCTAAACATAGACCAGATACAGACTGCCTGTTTATAGCTGCCTTTTTTTTAGCTTTTGCAGGGCAAACTCTGTTTGTATGTGTAGTTTTGTACATTGGTCTTGATTTACACCATCATTTGCTCTAGTTATGACACTGTAGCTAAAAATTCATCATTATTCTCATGACTTGTCACAGGACGCCTGGCTTGGAACATTCCGACTCTGGCCCGTCATTATTCCCAACACCTTTTTCTTGTTGTTTCCTGTTTTGTTTTCAGTGGTTTTTCATGTGCATCTTAGCCATGTCTCGCAAAGGTTCGATTTTCCTGCATTCAGCCTGATTGGCTATCCTGTGACCCCTGCCCCTCAAAATTTATTCAGTGAAACTCTTTATCGGTATAACCTGTCCATTTGGTACAGCTGATTTTTAAAAAACCCACACAGACAGGACCCTGGTCACCTGGCGAGGAAATCAAACCCTATTGTCTCTGAAGTAATTACATGAGTGTAATAACACAAATGTATTTTTCCCAGAAGTTTTTCCAGCAGTAAAAGGAATATGTAATAACTTACATTAAAACATTACTAACACTGTATCTGCCAGCTTTCCTGACATTTAGCAAGCATCTATATTGCTAGTGCTATGACATCGTACCAGTTTTAGCTTTAAATCATTCTGTAATGTGACAGTACAGCCAGGGCCATTTCAAGGAACCCCCCTCCGGCCAAAACAAACCACATTTGCCCGCGGCCTGCCTAAAGCCTACAAGAACCACAGCATAGACACAGTTTAAGTCCAACACACTTTATATCAAAACATATTTTTGGACAGTGAAAATACTGCTTAAATATTTTGCATACACTTCAAATATAGCAATAGTAACACTTGAACATTGGCAAAAATCCCACCACTGTCCCATAACAACAATCATAAAAATAAAGTGCAAATTGCATAGTAACTATAAATACACACACACACTCATATTAATATAAAATTCTTAATATCAAAGTGCAAATATTGCTTAATTATTAACAAAAATAATGTTTAAATGTGAACAGTTAAAACAAAACACTCCCATCCTATGCAAAAAAGCATACATTCTTCACAAACAACCTATAAAGAGTGCAAGCTGCATAGTCATTTTAATATCCAACATCAGTATAAGTGCACACGCATAAGAACCTTTAAGGCCATTATGTGGAAAATATCTAAAACTGCTGTTTGTGAACCTTCGCTTCAGCAAGGCAACCACAAAGTCCTGCATGTCCAAAGACCGGCACCACTGCATGTAGTTTCTTCCATGTCTTCTCCCTCATTGTCTATCTCATCAATGAGAGATGCTGTTGATGGTACAGCTGGGAAAAGAATGTTTTTATTGATATAACACAGTTTTCATGCACAGCGTGTATCAAATAGACATAAGGGCCCCATATTCAAAAATCTGAAATGTCCAGCAAAAATATGCGTGACCATTTTTTAACAATATTAACATATTGTAAGAGGTCAGTATTAACAGCTTTGTGAGAGAAATGCACTCTACCTTCATCAGTGGACGCATCTTTAGGAAGAGGGCTTAGAAATTTAAGCAAAGCACCTTGAGGGAGAAGGAAAAGATATGGTGAGAGATAGCATTACAATATTTTTTTCTGATTTTGATATTTAGAAGGAACCCAGCTGCATTCACACAACTACCAATACTTAAAAACACCCCAAACTAAGGTTTATGTTTAATATACGGATTTACTACTTGTAGCTTATCATAACAGATTTAAGTATTCTGTTGTCTGAGAATTAGACAGACGCACCCGATGCTTTAAAGACTGCTGAAGCTTCAAATTTGCTGGAATCTCAAACCTGGCTGGCTGCCTGCTGTCAGAAACTGGTGGGAGGGGCCCCCTTGAGGGGGGTTCTGATTACAGTGTCATGCTCATGGACTGTCACAGAATTTAAAGGGGAGATCACACAGTTTGTCGCTGTATTAAATTCTTAACCTGTCGTTGTCAAATTGCAGGCAAATTGCTTGATTTGCTTGCCCCATTGCAACAGGCGTGAGTACAGCAGATGTCCAGATGTTATCTTAAAATGTAACTTTTATGACATTAAATGTTTTGCATTTCCCCCAAAGCCATGCCTGTATTACCACCTCATTATTACACAGTACCTACATAACAGCTACACAGGAACTGTCCACCTATTTTAAAGTGCAACATTAACTCTACACTACAGGAAGGTTCCTGTGTAGAAGCTACACTTGTGTAGTTGCATGAGGCAAAGCTGAAGTTGATGCACATGTGTAATTGCATCATTATATTTGCAGTGTTGGATATGTTATTAATGTGTAACTACAGTTATTAGAGACACATATATGAAGTGGGAGCTACCTTTTGGAAAATGGTTCTATATAGCACCAAAAGGGTTCCTTTTCATGACAGTGTAACAATAAAAGAACCCTTCTTGGTGCAAGTTCTATACAGAACCATCTACAGGACACTCCATTAATTTGAAGAACCCTGTTACAATGCAAAGGACCCTTTAATCATGCACAATATTGTTTGAGTGTTCATGGTTCTATATTCTTTACATCTTTTTAAAGAATGTAGATTTAGGTAATCCTGAGCCATCTCCAAATGCAGACATCAGGCTACAAGAAAATGAAAGAAAGACAGCTAATCATGCCAGATTCCTTTTTTCCATTTGTCCAGGTCCAAATATGTTATATGGAATGTGGTGTCTTTGTGCATTGGCCTTGCAAGTGGTTTTAAATGGTAGCCCTGCCATAAGCCAATCAGAGCGACAGAGGTGCTATTCCAACTTTGGGGCAATTTCTAAGGCAGTAAATTTATGGTGTTTAGCAAACATGCTGTTGAAAGGGAATTTCAGCTATCAACATTTATTTCTGCAAAATTCAGTTGCAGAGATGTAAACCATTTTGAATGTGGTTCTTTGCAGAGAAATGTAAGGGCTCAGATTTCTTCACAGTGGTGGTAATAAGAATTTGCTATTTTATTTGCTATTCAAAGCAGTCAGTAAGCTTACAAATCCTCTGAGGTTTTAAATGTAATGCTGATAATGGTTAGATAAAGGTAATGCAAAAACATCTTGGGTATTAGGCAACTTATTTTTATGCATTAACCATCTCATTTAATGGGTTCTGTGAGGCATTACATTCCTTGGTCATCTAACTCTTATATCACCATCATCACCATGTGAACAATTCAAACTCATTTTCTCTTACTGTACACACACACGTGCACACACACACACACACACATCAATCACACCCACCGGCCACTTTATTAGGTAATTGCTTGTTAACACAAATAGCCAATAAGCCAATCACATGGCCACAACTCAGTGCATTTAGGCATGTAGAGGTGGTCAAGACAACTTGCTGAAGTGCAAACCGAGCATCAGAATGGGGAAGAAAGGTGATTTAAGTGACTTTGAATGTGGCATGGTTGTTGGTGCCAGACGGGCTGGACTGAGTATCTCAGAAACTGCTGAGCTACTGGGATTTTCATGCACAACCATCTCTAGGGTTTACAGAGAATGGTCCAAAAAAGAGAAGACATCCAGTGAGTGGCAGTTGTGTGGACAAAAATGCCTTGTTAATATGAGAGCTCAGAGGAGAATGGGCAGACTGGTTCGAGATGATAGAAAGGCAACAATAACTCAAATAAACAACCAAAATCTCTGAGGAATGTTTCCAACACTGTGTTGAAAGTGTGCCATGAAGAATTAAGGCAGTTCTGAAGGCAAAAGGGGCTCCAACCTTTTACTTTTACTTTAATCTTTTACCTAACAAAGTGGCTGGTAAGTGTATATGTGTGTGTGTGTGTGTGTGTGTGTGTGTGTGTACGCTTAGTGTCTTTGGTATTGTCATTTAGTTACATCAAGGGTAAATGTGCTATTTCAAGTCATAATTCAATTATTTTGGCCACCCCCACATCTGAAAACATGCCATGTGTCTGGGCACAAGAATTATACAGCAATGCACAAAACAAAACAAAAAAAACAACACAAAATCACAATTTAATCTTGTAATGTCAGCATATTTCACATAATGAACATTGCAGAGACGTTTATTATGGGCAAATCTAGGGTCATAGTCCAAACAGTCCAGGGTCATAGAGCCAACATGGATTGATCGGGGGACAGACATGACAGAACCCAGAATCAAACCAGCAGAATGGTACAAAAACAGTACAAAGACCAATGCAAACAACAAAGACCAGCGAAACAAAGGGCAAAGCGCAGGGCTTAAATAACACAAGGTAAACGAGGGACAGGCAGGAAACAGGTGGAGACAATCAGGGGTGGAGTTATGAAACGAGGGGGCTGGACCAAAACAAACACATGGGCAAAACCAAAACAACAGGAACACATGGACAGGACTGGGAGGGGCCAATTGTGACAAAATCATATATCCTTACAGTAATAAGAAGGTATATATATTTTTCTATTAAAATATAGAAATACAGGACATTGTAAAATAAGAAACATCCAAACAAGTGTTTACAAAAAAAACAAAACAAAAATACAGAAGGCAGAGTACCACATTTGATAACAGATGTGCTAGCTCTAAACAGAAAACACTGATTTGGGAGTGGTTGGCAGAATCACCTTAATATTAGCTCCTCTGCTCCATCAGTCAAACATCTCTCAATTTCTAAATGTGCCATGCATGAACATTTTCATGTAACACTTAAACAAAACCCGTAAAACATGTGATTACACAATGAAATGTCATATGTGATAAGAAGATGTTTCAGACTTACTGGGGTTTCATTTATAGCTGGAGTTTCACAAAAGAAATGCATACAAATTACATATGAAATGTTTCATACTTCCTTTCTTTCTGACTGCAAAATTAGCATATAGAAACACAGCGCTAAAATGTCTGTGAAGGTTGACCAATGCAGTCATAGCCTGAAAGCTGCTAACACACAACAGCAGGATGTTGAACAGTTTTGCGAGGGCTTCTCTTACATCAGAAAATGGGCTCTTTTTATAGTACACTACTAAAAAAGTTGGTTCTTCAAAAGTTCTTTTGTAAAGACAATGGTTCTACATAGAATCATGAACATTCAAAGAATTACTTGCATGCTTAAATAATTTTTTGCATGATAGAATGGTTCTTCAAACTGATGGCAGTTGTGTTGTATATGGCTCTTTATAGCAGTAAAAAGAGTTCTTCTACTCTTGCAAGCCTGAATTTATAACAATAGCAGAACCGTTTTCAAAACATTCAATATAGAAACATTACACAACACAATGCAAAGAACCATGAGGCATGCAAATGGTTTTTTGAGTTTTCATGGGTGTGTATAGAACCATTTTGTTTACTAAAGTACCCTTAAAGCACCATCTCCTAAGTCTGATGTGTTGTGAAGCAAAGCACATAGCTAGCTATTGAGTGATGAAAGCCCAGCTGTCAGAGGGCTTGTATGTGACTCAAAGTCTTTGAATTCATGACTGCTGTCAACTTCTCTCAAGTTGAAAAATGACGGTTTTACAGTGCAAGCATTTTCCTCCTACTTTTTTTTTTAAAAGAGAATTTTCATCTAGGAACACCCATGCAAGAATGTCTTTTTCTTCCTTAGTAGTTTACCCATTGGTTAAAAGCATTTACATAAACATCTGGATCTTGTTAGACACTGTTTCAACACAATGTGAAAAAATATCTAATTCATTTAACAAACTAAATTAAGCATTATATAAGTATAGGCTCCCTGTCTCCTCCCTGCATTACCCTATACCTGTTTTACCAGTCAAATTCACACAACTGCTTCTGACATCAGCATTCTTAAAGCAGGCCCCGCACTCGGCTCTTCTATAGAATAAGGCCTTCCATCTGTTTCCTCCTCATTGTTTTTAAGCCCACTAGGCAGTTTATTAGCACATATACCATTGTGTTTTCAGGAAGACCTGGCATGCTCTGCTTAGAACATGAACATTCACAAGTTGCAAAGATCACATAGACATCCTCAACACATAGTGCCAGTGGAAAAATACACCACAGTATTATGAACTGTCATGGTTATTAACTGTCATAACTTATTAACTGTCATGGTTTCCCTGGTCAGATTTTTCCCCAAGCTATGTCCAAAACTAGAGTACAATATTATACATACTATACATACTGCACTGATATTGGTGGGGTACTATTTGACATGCTATTTAATATGGTAGCATGCAGTTTTGGACGCAGCCCGTCTCATTTCTGTTGTATAGATTATAGATTGTCATCATACCCATTTGGAGTGATGTCTATCCTATCTCCTCAGTGCTGTGTGTATTTATAGTTCTTTTCTACCCTAAGTTCACTGTCTAGCACTGCTGATAGTTTGTGACCTAGTTTTGTCCTGTAAACACTGTGCGTGTGTTGTGTTGTGTTACTTCCCTTTGTTTTTTGTTTTTTTTACTTTTTCTTCATTTGATTTTCAAGGACACTCCTGTACTCTTCATTTCAGCCTGCTTGCTGCCTCCTTGTTACATGAGCCCAAAAGCATAAAATCTGGATCTTGTTAGACACTGTTTCATAATCAGTGTAACTGGATTCCTTTTTGTAGTGCAGTCTTGAGAATGACTATGAATGTCAGCCAGCTGTTATTCTGCTGCTGAATTAAATGGTCATAGAAATCAAGAGGGATTCAGCTCATAGATTTTTCAGTGTGCTCCTGTATTCTGTACTACTCACCTTGGCAAAATCATTACTGTAAACCCATAAACAGTTTATTTTTTAATTTATTATACAGCATGTAATAATACTGTCTCTTTACGGCAGGTTTAGTAGCAGATAGTAAGGTACAATGTCACATTATAAGCTTCAGAAGACCCTCAAGAGTACCATATATTTGATTATACTGTATTTGTAACAGGCCGTTAGATGAGCATTCTTTTAACAGGCACATTGCAAAAGAAAGGTGGTGGAGGCTCAGAGACTGGTGATGTTCTGTTCTCGATTAGGCTGTCTTTAATATTGCGTACATCCTCACTGGAAAGGTTAGTCTTTAGCTGCAGAAGGGCAAGGACTTGGCGTTCACTGGGGAGAAGAAATATGAAGATAAGGGTTAATGTGATCACTATGGCAACAACTTCCTTAACAAGAAATAGCTGTTTCCATTTCCCCGTGACCCTGAGGGAGAAGCGGCTTAGAAAATGTGTGTGTGTGTGTGTGTGTGTGTGTAGGTGTGTGTGTGTGTGTGTGTGTGTGTGTGTGTGTTTCCATTTCTGCACAAACAATGAACTGAACAAAATTGCTGTATTTTGTTTTTCATCAGTTTGTTTCCATAAAACTGACTTTTAGAAATAAAAATTCTTTACATAATGATGTCATTTCCTGTTGCCTTAGCTTTATTGTATGGATAATGAGTGTTTAATGTTTCTACCTCTAATTTTATGTCTATTGGAATTTGTGTACCTTTGGCTTTTCTGACTGAAGAAATTGTGTTTATTTTATTTTTCTTGCATTGTTGTTGTTATTGTTCCATTGATATCATTATGGCACTTTTGTTTGCCATATGGAGCTGTCTGAGCACTTTCCATTTGGAAAGACTGTAACTATTTTTGCTCACCTCTCTCTGTAAGAGATAAACCATTTCAACATTCCTTTTGAAAACACTCTTCCCTACACTATTTCTATACCCCTTGACACAAAAATACCTAAAAACATGACCCCCCCACATTACAGTGTTTTCACAACACTTCAGGTAGGGATAAACAATTTTCTGCTGAAGTTGAGCAGAGGCTTTGGTTCACATTCATCAGCTATTACAATTTCTGTTTTCATAGCCTACATCAACAAACTCTTTGAAACATTAAAACATTTATTGTAAAAATTCCTTTGACGAAAACATAGACAATGACATATTGAATCAATGCTTTGAAGAAAAACAGCACAGAAAGCTATAAAAGCCATAAAAATGTCAATGAAAGTTTTGACCATACCAAATGTTGCCATTGTCACTTTAATTTTATAAAGAAAGATTCAGAATCACTGGCACAATTCCTGCTGGGAGTATGAAAGAAATCTGACAGCGCATTCTTTTTCCTTATTGAGTCTATTGTTTCAAAACAGCACAACTGGTGGCAACTGATCTCTGAATAGATAAAATGTGTTTCTTCATTGGATGGAGGGTTTGAATGTTTTATAGGACTTTTGAGAAAAACTACACACTCATTGTTAATGATAATCCCAGACAGGGATTAATCTTAGAGATGGACTATACAGCATTCTGAATGGAGACAACGTTCTATTCAAGGAAAATTTTAACTAAGCTAAATCCCTGTCCAGAAAGCTGACCATAGTGTGTTGTCACACCTATGAAAAAATGTGTTTTAAAAGTTCCACAACACAAATCCTTAAACTGGTTTTGATTAGGTCTTGTTGAAGGATCAAGTTGAAGGAAATGGGAAGCTGCTCCCTCAGATAATGTGACAAAGTTGATAACAGACAACAATTCTTCTTGCCTACTTTAGGACAAGGCATATACTGCTAAAAGGAAGCACGAATGCTCCTTTATCCTCACTAAAGTTCTACTATAAACTAAAAGCCAATGCTGCATTTTCTCTTTCTTCTTCATTGCCCTGCTTGCCTTGTGCTGTGCTGTTATGGCTATTGAATGTTGCACCCATCAAGTAACTTTGATGTACTTATCTGGCTATGAAGATTCAGTCAGGGATATTTGTGTTATTACAAGATTACAAAATTACAAGAAATCCCATACAAATGCCTTACAAATTGCATTTATCCATCTGATAAAACTAATCCAGCTTGAAAAGCAGCTTCGCTGTTCTAAATCACAGGGTGTTCCTTTAACTGAACATTAGTCACTTGTAAACATGGAAATTGAATAGTTGTAGCTATGTGCAGATAGGATTTGGCACAATTTCTAGCACCAACCTGTCTGTGTACTTTACTCACCTTATATCTGGGTAGGTTCTTGCTAATGTAACTATCTCTAGCTGAAGTGACCCTGCGTCCTGCAGCCTCAATACCTCTGACATTTTGGGTAAGACATTGGACAGCCATTTCTCTTTAGACCCCTGCGGTAGAAGAGTGACAATCTGTTCAGAGACACATTTTCCACAAATAGGCTTCATTTATTTAACAAACTAAATTAAGCATTATATAAGTATAGGCTCCCTGTCTCCTCCCTGCATTACCCTATACCTGTTTTACCAGTCAAATTCACACAACTGCTTCTGACATCAGCATTCTTAAAGCAGGCCCCGCACTCGGCTCTTCTATAGAATAAGGCCTTCCATCTGTTTCCTCCTCATCGTTTTTAAGTCCACTAGGCAGTTTATTAGCACATATACCATTGTGTTTTCAGGAAGACCTGGCATGCTCTGCTTAGAACATGAACATTCACAAGTTGCAAAGATCACATAGACATCCTCATCACTGTCATGGTTATTAATTGTCATAACTTATGAACTGTCATGGTTTCCCTGGTCAGATTTTGCCCCAAGCTATGTCCAAAACTAGAGTACAGTATTATACATACAACACATACTGTGCTGATATTGGTGGGGTACTATTGTGACATGCTATTTAATATGGTAGCATGCAGTTTTGGACGCAGCCCATCTCATTTCCGTTGTTTAACTATAGATTGTCATCATACCCATTTGGAGTGATGTCTATCCTATCTCCTCAATGCTGTGTGTATTTATAGTTCTTTTCTACCCTAAGTTCACTGTCTAGCACTGCTGATAGTTTGTGACCTAGTTTTGTCCTGTAAATACTGTGCGTGTGTTGTGTTGTGTTACTTCCCTTTGTTTTTTTTTTTTTTACTTTTTCTTCATTTGATTTTCTTGATTTGATTTTCAAGGACACTCCTGTACTCTTCATTTCGGCATGCTTGCTGCCTCCTTGTTACATGAGCCCAAAAGTATAAAAATTATTTTCCAATGTGTGCAGATTTTCAACAGACCTTTCCTGGCTACGTGTTTGGAAAAAAAACCCAAAAAACCCAAAACAAAACTGAACTTTCAGTTTAATGCTTATAGTGGCATTAGAGAGGAGAAAAGGAATGCCTGTGGTTTTGGTGAGCTGCTGATTTATGGGTTTAGTCCAGAGCAAAGCAGGGAAAATGCAGGGAATGTTTATATGGGTAGATGTTTGTGTACATGCTTCCGTATAATTTGGTGGATCTGGAAGGCTAAAAGCAAATACTCTTGGGACTCTAGAAAAAGGAAAAACACCCTCAAAATGTGATTTTCCCTTTCGAAACTAAATGAATTAGGTTTTCTTTTCAACTTGGTCACATTTAGGAAAATTAAAGCCAAGCTAAAGAAGGCGCATTTAGCTCAGGCTAGAGAAGGCTGTAATACACTAGGCCCACAGGCCCACAGTCTGTGTGTTTATATTCACTATTTGTTCACTATATTTGTTTCTCTGAAAAAACGTGACACTGTGAAGACTGATGCATTGATCTTTGGTTAACATAATTAAGAATAAGTTTAGGTTTTAGTGTATATAATTCATGTACTCACGGTTCTGATAAATAGTGCATTGATTCTGGCGCTGTCCTCACACAGAAAAGTTGCAGCTGTCTCCTGCTCGCCCTTCTCTTTCAGTTTCACTTTCCTCTTCAGCATCCTCCTCACATATTCCATCATCACCTCAGTATGCAGCTGACTCAACAGCTCCTACACACAGTTGTTTCCTGACTTTAGGACTATTTTAACACATACACTAAGAAACAAAAGTACCCAGAAATCCTAAGTTTCTGACCTGGTTAATCAGTTTAGAGTTTTGATACTCACCTCCATGCAGGCAGGCTTTAGGAATGTGATACGTGTTGTCTGATCCTCCAGAGCAGTGAGGAGATCTCCAGTAATATTATGGCTGCTTGAAAACCAGGCCTGAGTCCACAGCTTTTGGTAATGCCGCTGTGTAGATGAGGTATATTACACTTATGTGTAAAGGTTTGAACAATCCCAAAGTCAAATCAAATATGAAAATCCTCTACAGGGAACAAACATGAATATGGCATTGATGCTGCAAATTTTAATGCAGAATTTCTCTTTATTTGAAAATATAAATGTTATGTGCTATGACTTTTGCACATGCTGTATTTTTTTATTTTTTTCGAGTTTGTTAAATTTAGCAAATTAACAGTAATCTTGCATCCTGCTAAACTGACAGAGTAGAATTGACTAGATACTTACATCACAACATTATAATGCATGAAATATATGTCAGTGTAATACAATGTAACTCATTTAGAGCATGATATTGCTATACAGCACAGTTTGGATTTCATCACATATTTCGCTGCAGGCTGTGAGAACACAGCCAGCTATTAGTTTAGAAACACCTTATTTTTAGCTACCTTGAGCTCCTTGTGTATGGTGCTAAGGAAGTATCTGTGACAGGATTCTCTCAGATCTGCTACAGTGGACAGCCAGGTTCCTTTCACATCCTCTGGAAGATTTTCTCTTGCCTTTATGTATTCCCTGCAGATATAAATACTTTGTTTTGTACTTGTGTCATGTTTCACAGAGCAACATCTTCACAGGTAGATAAACATTTTAAGTATAGTTAGACAGCAACCAGTTTTTCGTATTACTCTAAAATTAAACTACACCATGACACTACTCACATTTTAGTTCCTGAATTTTATGAAGCTCTATAGTTCATACTAAAGTCTGATGAGATAATTGTGTATAAAGCATCATGTATGCCTATTTATGTCAGTGTCTATTTACTGTAACAGTAAACTATACCTGTACATTAGTTGATCATACACATAGAGGTAAATCAGCAAACAGGTTTCGAAAATAAACTGGAACAGCAGTCAGTTTTGTTGTTGCTGGTCTTCTTTTTATTCTTCTTCTTATTATTATTATCTTATTATTATTATTATTATTATTATTATTATTAATAATAATAATAATAGTATTATCTCAACAGTAATAACAATACCCATTAAAACAAAGCAACAGTATTCAACATTGACTTGATAGTAGAAAAGAACATCAGACATGAAAAAAACAAACAAAGCTGGCCAAAAATGTTATACTATAAATTGTTTTCAATGACAAAATGTTATATCAACTGATCCCAGATATCTCTGGGGCAGTAAATCCCAGGAATGCAATGATCCAAGTTAAATTAATTAGACCATACATTTAAAGTAAATTTGTCAAGATTAGATTTGGCTCCTTCAACTGATCAGAATGTGGACATTTTACCCAAGCTACTGTTGCAGGACTTACAAATTATTAATATTTGTTTTTTTTTTTTTTTTGGTCTCACCTTAATTGCTTGATGCTGACCAGATTGGCCTTCAGTATATCAGAAATGTCCTTGTTCTTCCCTTTGAGAAGTTCCTTAATAGATTTCTTATAGCTGTGAGAGAAAACATATTTGTTCAAACATATTTTCCCTGTGGCATACACATTTTGAAAATTGAGAACCAAGAGGGATGAAACAGAGATCATTTATTTTCTCAAAGGCAAATAGAGAGATTAGAATAGAGAGATTTTCTCTGATATTAGGTTGAGAATCGATCTTGCAGACAAATAATTTGATTTTATTTATTTCTCTTTGTTCATCCAGGGACCCTGTTTGTTTGTTGTCATATGAAAGGACAGTGGTCAATGGTAGTGTTTAAGTATAGCTCTCTATTTGCCAATGTGAACATGCCAACTTTGTAGTAAAAGGACATACGGGAGCTATAGAGCTGCAAAGGATTTTAGGTTTGGGACACTGGTATCTTACCTTGCAAGAAAGCTGGACAGCTGAAACAGAATCCTCTGAGCTTTATCCTCATTGCCCAAAATAGTCACAGCCTCTTTAATCGCTCCATCAACAAGCTATAAAATGAGAAGTTCATGCTATAATGAAACTTTTTGGTCCAGACAGGTGGGCCTATAGAGTAGCAAGCCAACTGATTTAGAGCCTATGCTGTAAAGAAAATTAATCCATGTATGACAAACATATAATGTGACATATACGTCATATGATATGTTAACCCAGGGTTGGTCGTACATGTATGACATCAAGGGCAAGATGGGAAATGTAGTAATTATCCATCAGTTCAGGTTTTTCACCAGTCTGCCAATGTTCCTCCTCTTTCTTTAGGGCGCTGGACAACGATGTCTTGACCTCAGCCTAAGAAGATGGAACATCATTTAATATAAACATAATGTGCACTGTAGATTGTAAATAGTGAGTATGGGATTATATGCAGATATTTAATAAATAAACTCATGTCATCTTGAACTGATGCTTCACATTACCTCTTTGTGTGATAGATACTGCTCCTCCAATGTCTTAAGACCTTCTGTGGGTAACAAAGGTCCTAGTGCTTCACTATTGATGTGTGACTGTAATTCTTTCTGTTGCAACACACCCCTGAAAAGCAATAATTGAACATTTCAAACTGTGGTAACCTCTAGATGGTGGCATACAACAGAAAAATTAAGTCTCATTTACATTATAAGGCCTTTATTAATTACAAAAGACACATTGTATTGTTTCTCTTACTTTGGATAGTAATCGTTAATCCAACTCAGTATGTAGATGCAGTCTTCCAACTCAGTGTTGGATTGAGTCAACTCCTGGAGTTTCATGGAGAATGCCTGATGGTACAGTTGAGTGTACATGTTGCACACGTCAAACTCTGGTGGATAACATCCCTGCACATCTCTGACCACTTGTAGCAGGTCATTCTGAATGCGCTTGCCCATCCGGCAAATGTCTTTCTTTAGGGAGGTGGACAGCTTGTCCGCTCCACTCTCTTCTTCATTTGCCCGCTGAAGCCGTACCTCCACCACCATCTGGAGAAGTTTGTTATGGATCTCTCGGCATTCCATCGGCCTCCAAACTGGACGTTCATGTTTTGCTGTCTTCTCCCAGACATGGTCTCGTTCCTCCTCCTGAAGTATAGTAGTCACAGCACTTTTCAGGGCCGCCTGATTATCCGTGTTGAAAGAATCATGGATGACCATTCGCAGCTGCAGCTTCAGAGCCTCATAGTCCTTCTGCAGTCTGTCCTCCTCACCACCTGTGCAAGGTACCTGTTCATCTGCTGCTTCTGAGCTGAAGAGGCGCTCTTCTTGTGCTAACAGATGCTGGCTTGCTTCTGCTAAGTGATTTTGTTCTAGATTTTGGCTGAAATCCAAGACCACTGGAACTTCTGAAAGAACACAGCTCACTATTAGACTAAATGGAAGGAGGATTTTTATGTATGTAAATGTCATTATCACTGTGCAGTAGATTTACTAATCAGAAAAGGGGTCAGGGAATTTTGAAAAATCCATTGGAGTTACACTGCCTTGCTGTGCATTAAAGTTCAGGCTAATTGCTGCCAAACAGGACCCACAATACCCCGGATGCAGTGGCACCTCCAGAAACTTTTCCCATGGGTAGTAAAAAGGTGGCAATGTGTTGAGAATTGTTCTGCCAGCTTCTGATGTACAAAAGAAGGAAAAGCTGTACAGATTAGCATACTATTGATGTAAAAGTGTAAGTGGGGTGCAGTGGGGTAGTGAGAGGGGGCACTGGGGCCCCAGCGATTTTGATAGCTTTATTGCCCAGTTGCATACGCGAATTCTGATTGACAACATATATAAATCAGCTGTTAATATAGCTCTTCTTCACATTTTCATCCTTCTGGGATAGCTAGGTTACATAACGACCTGACAAAACATCTCCAGAAGATTAATAAGGTAAAAGTAATAGTGAATAAAGATATTTTGGCACACATTTTGCTGGCCTCTGCCAGAAAGCCAACATAATAACCATTCAAACCTCACATTTAAGTCAACCAATGGTTTTAAAAAGGAAGATCACTGTCTATGAACGGCGCAGTGAGAGCCCAGAACTCAATCCCATAAAAAAAACTTTTGAAGCAACTTTAAAAAGGTGTGAAGTCTCGTTTACTTAAAAACTTACTGCAAATGTCTTTTACCAAAATATTAGTTGTAGGGATGTGCACAATTTTACAACCAGGGTTTTTGTAAGTTTTTTCCTGTTATTTTTCCTAATACTTATCTATTTGTATTTCTCTTGAATTTTGTGGTTGCAGGATTACATTACAGACAGAAAAATATTTGACATTATTTTTTTCCCTTTCTTGCTTTACAACACAAAAAAACACTGTAAATTCAATAAGAGTGTGAAAACTTTTATTATTCTATTGTTCAAGCAGTTTCTTAGGGCCCACAAGCCACCTGAGAGCCCGAGAATGAACGTAACATGTGTTCAATATTGTTTATAGAAAAATCACAGAGACTAGAGAATTACTTTTTAAAGATCCAAACATGCTAAATATTTATTCCTTTTTAATTCCTGCATGCAGAAAAATAGGATTGGGGTGGATGTGGCCCTAAAGTAGGAATATCACATTGGGCCCACAAGTTTTTCCAAAAAAAAATTCCCAAACCAGTTTTTTTCCTGATGACGCACACATGATTTAACTAATCAGCTCGTGATCAACCCCTATGAGCTGACATGGGTGTGTAACAGCAGGAAAGCAATGGGCTGTGCAGGCATGAACAAGACCACGGGTGATTCATATATTGCTTCAACTTGAAATTCTATATTTGATACACTTTAATGAACCTTAAATTTCATACGCAAAAGAAAAATTTGATCAAACAGACGTTTTTTTTTTTTTTATCAGAAGCTACAAGAAAGAAAAAGAAAGGATACTACTGCAACACTGAAAGCCAGTCAATTCAGCATCAAATGATTAATAGCACATCACAGAACTTCAGAAATAATATTGTATAATTTTATAAAATATGCCATTTTTATACAAATTCTAAGGCTGAATTTTTGGTTGATAATATCAGAATTTGGTTCAATATTATATGTTACAGAACTCCAGAACCTTTATGAAAGGTGTCAATTGAATAGAATGTGTAATGACTGAACGATTGATCACATTGATAGAAAAAAAATGCATTTCATATACATACATGACAATGACGTCAGTTCAATAGAAATCCTGAAGGCGGTACCTGGAGGTTTATGCTTATGGCGCTTCTTAAGGCCCGTAATTCTCATTCGGTCTGGGAATCTAATCTTGTTCTTGCGTTTCTCGCCTCCCGCGCCGTTGGAAGACTTCTCGGTCTGCTCGGTCGACATCGCTGCGCAAAGGGAAGCGCTGAGAGCTTCAGGCGACTCCAGCACATCTGTAAAAATCACAGTCTATAAACCCACAAACCTGCGCCACAAATCACGGAGCACGCGGTGCTTTTCCACGGTGCGCCTCCAGCTTTATGCACAAAGGAGCATTAAAACCAGCAACGAAACCAGGACTCTCAAACAAAAGGCGCATCGCAGGCGCTGCAGCGCGCACACACACGTCCTTCTGAATCAGCCCGAAAAGCTCCCCCACGCTCTGATCAGCTCCGACTTGCTCGTCTAACCCACAGATTAGACTTGGCAGCTGTTCATCTGCCTGCGTGGCGTGACAAAACCGGGCGTCTGATAAATCCCGTTAGTGTGAATGTGAACGCGAGGAAACGCGCACATCTCTGTCTGCGACTCTGACTCTGACTCAGCAAGACTGCGTTGAACCACATGAAACACATTTGACTTCTCTGTCGCTTTGTGTCCCCGTTTTTCATATGCAGGGTTTCTATCAGACTATCAGTGTATACTGATTCACTTTAACAGTGAAGAGATCTCGCGATGTTGATTACAAGGAGATTAATATTCAACAGCCAACTGATTAAAAAAAACTGCATTGTTCATATTATTGCAGTTTTCCATCGTTTCATAGCTCTGCTATAACGGTTCACATCAGACGAGACAGCTGGTAGACTAAACGGAGTGGAGGTCACATTAAATCTGCCAAAAACACAACTAAAACAAAGGACTCTTCTCACCTTTACTCTTCCTCCTAAGGTTTATGGTGGGAAGCTGGATGGTTTTCATCCCTTGAAGATTAGTCAGGTTCTCTCTGAGCTGTGGAGACTCTTTAGCTCGTCGGTGTGAGGAACTGTATTCTTCAGTGTTTTATAGGCTTCGGCTAGTCACGCCACCTCCACGCCCCCTCCTCTGGATGAGATCTATGAATTTTCCATGGCATTTAAAAACCACTTTCAGTTTCCATTTCCTTTAAGGGTTTTCCATAGCTCAGTGCCAGTGGGGTTTTCCTGATTGTATCCCATTTACCATGCACATTTCTTCTTAAAAGCTTCCACTTGTGTTCTATTGTGTCTGGAATAGATTGCAAAGAAAACATTTATCAGTGGTGGACAGTAACTAAGTCATTTGTTACTGTACTTAAGAAGTTTTTTTGTGTATCTGTACTTTACTTAACTATTTCCATTTTGGGTGACTTTTTCTTTCAGTCCACTACATTTCAAAGTCAAACATCTGACTTTTTACTCCACTACATTTCAAAGTCAAACATCTGACTTTTTACTCCACTACATTTCAAAGTCAAACATCTGACTTTTTACTCCACTACATTAGGGGAAATCTGTTGTTCCTTTTGGTTTTTGTGTATATAAAACGTAACATGTCAAAACAAAAGAAGTGCAAAGCAAGAACACCAATCAGGGCACAGCGGTCACTTTGTTCTGAACTTGTTTTGACCTGTTGGTCATACCGACCCAGTGCAAGCACAAGGTTCAACGTCAGTGCAGCAGCGTAAACATTTGGGAGCACATACGTCACCCAAATAATGAACTAACCTAACTTTGTGTAAATAGACCACAGTATAGAAATATGTACACATACACTGTAAAAAATCTGAGGTAACATTCTGCAATCAGTTTTTCTAGTAAGCAGAACTTTGCTGCACAAAGTTAAATAATCTCAAAAAAGCAAGTTTGGTATGGTAAATGGTAATGTTAAAAAACAGGTCAAGATCTATGATTGAACTGAACATTGCCCAAGACGTCCTCGCAGCTAAGCAGGTGAGCAAGAACTAGAATTACTGGTACATATACAAAGGAACTTTCCATTTAAATGGCATTATCTGTTTTATTATACATGTGAAGACAGGCACTGCCTAAGTAATACTGTGATCATGCAGTGTTCATTTTCTCTGTCCAGTACTTATAACGAGTTAAGGCCTTTACACACCAAAAACAATTTATTACTATGATTTATTTGGACAACAGTAACTTGCATACAAAACAATTTTTCAGATCGCAAAAATGCAACATTATTTTACTCGCACTTTTAACTTTCACCTGTGGAAAAAACTCTGTTGTTAGCATGGCAACAACCAAAAAGGCAGAGCAGCTGTATTCCAGCAAAAGAGTCAGAGCTGGTTTATGGGAAGGCCTTTTTCTCCTGTCATATTAAAAATATGCCTGCAAATGCCACAGGATGGAAGCAGTGAGTTTAAGTAGAGCTAAACAGCTAAAAACAGTTAAAATAGTTTCTTTAATTTTGGGAAGTAGAAGGACATATTTCATCAAAAAATCAAAGAAAACATACCTACATAACTATATTTTCAGCAGCAAACAGGTTTTGGGCAGTTGAATGCTGGTATTATTGCTACTGACTGCTGATTGACTGGGAAGCAGAGCAGCTCATTGGCTGAGTAAAGGGCTCACACTGATGCAGCGTTCTTGCACCATTTTAAAAGTAAAATTTAAGGCTTTTAAAGACATTTTAAGACCTCAATACATATAATTTAAGACCCAAAAATGTCATAAGGAGTTGGATTAAGTGATGAGCTCTGCCATCTTGAAACAGGTAGTGCAGGGCTTTCAGAACTTTTTCAACTTGCCAAACCGTGAAGCCATTCTTGAATGAGTTGTGCATTGTGTGAAGGCCACAACTTCCAATTATTTGTAGTTGGGCTCCACCACACTGCTCTCTGTGTTCCTCTTGTAAGAGTTCAACAAACCTCCAATTAACACTGGGCCCATCCATCGAGAGTGAGAGCATGTTGTTCAGATTCAGCTCTTTTGTACCTTCCTGCACATATAAGGGGTGTAAGGGGTTATAAATTCAATGTGCCAGGTAATCCACATTAGATTAAAAAATGGTTCCATTAGTGTAAGGATGATACTACTACTACTACTACTAATAATACAAATAACAGCTTATATAGCAGAGATAAAAAAACATCCATCAAAACACCTGACATCTTAATTGTGATAATCGCAAGTATTCTTTTGCTACTATTTGTTATTTTAACGATTTCTTGGTTATACATACACTCATACATCATACACATTAAAATAATTGTGTGTGTATTATTATTTCTACAGGTTCTCTAACTGGTAAAATCATGTATTCTGTGCTAAAATACAACAATTCTAATCTGTACTTACAACATGGCTTGATTCTGGATCTTAAAGAGTTAATTTGCAAAACAGATAGAATCCATTTGTTATTGATGAAAAAGCTTGCTTTTTATTGTGCTTTGCAGATTCACAAAAAAACAAGGTTTTTCAAATTCAATTTAATTCATAAGTCATGTGTTATTGTGCATTGAACGCACTATCAATAAAAAAAATACATATTTAATAATAAAAATGGAGAAAGGTTTTTGCAAATGAACTCTTTATAGCTCTTAGGGGAATGTTTACAGTTGCTATAGCAACAAGTGACAGCCGACGTTACCAGCTGTTAGCTAGATTTGCCCAACAGTCTGAACAACCCCCCCCAAAAAATCACAAAACGCCATATTTCAACAAAATCAACTACCAACAGTTACAACCCTTAAACTAACGTGTTGCGAATAGAACAATGGTATACAATTTCAAACACAGTCGTAAAGTTACTTACACTGAAATGTCCCAACATGTCCTCGGCTCTCGAGTGACCCATAAACTCAGACCCATAGTAGCGGGAGATGACATGGTGTGTGCTCGTCTCATCATCAGTAGTCCAGAACCGCAAATGAAGGTCCATTTGTTTATTCTTTGTTGTTTTATTCATGCTTTCGTCAAACATGATAACATACGGCTTCTCACTAACGCTGCGCGATAGCTCCTTCTTGATGAACGAAGCAATGCCATATTTGGCGATATATGCAGTTTTATTTTCACCACAGCTGAATGACTTTGCAAGCTGGGAATCGGGGAACATGGCAGCAAAGACTTCACTTATCTCCTCATTAGATTTAAATGAATTGTGCCTCATTACTCATTATGGAGAACCCAAATTACCTCTGCCTTTTGGGTCTCTGGCGGTGAAACAAAGTTTTTAATAGTCGACTGAGAGGTGGCGTCTGAACTTGCAACATTAGGTGGAGCTGCAAACAATGCCCGGGCTTGCTATATTTAGCTGCGGCCATATACCGCAGGTGCTTTCCTCCCTTCATGTGCGACTCGACGGCTTTGACCCCCATGGTCCCTAAAGAAAAAGGTTTTTTTGCAGAATTTGCACATTGCCTCATTTTTGTTTTTGGCTGGTGCCAGCCACATCCTAAATGCATCCTCTTCCATCCATTTGTCGTTAAATTTGCACTTTCCCATCCTTACATGCATCACCGCTCACCTCGACAACCGCGAAATGTCACGCCGCCCGACGTCAGGCGTCTGTCGCAAACATACCGTAAAGCGATTATGCGGGGGGCTCTCATTTTCTACACCTTCTTTGTACAAAGTTAATCAATCAAATACACACTATTAGATGCTTTACCACTGTGTTTTTCCCATCGGCATTAAACTCACCATCCGAATATTTAATACCTACAGCAAATTTACGGTAAATTTAAGACAATATAAGAGCTTAAGTAATGATATTTAAATTTAAGACATTTTAAGACTTTTTAAGGACCCACGGGAACCCTGTGATGCTATAACCTTACATAAGGCTCTGTTATAAAGTCCTATAACTTTTATGTATTCTGGTGTTCAAAATGAACAGCAGTGTTAAAATGCTTTAGAATATTCTCAAAATGTTAAAGCATTTACAAACTACAAATTACTCAAATACTCTACATGAACTCATTCATTTTGGATGCCCTCAAGCATCTGAGAAACCCAGAACACATTACTGAGTGGCAGTTTTCTAAAAATTCTCTAATCGGTCACCATTTGCCAGATTTAGCTATGAAGAGCAAATTAAATCTTACATGCATTCAAAAAACAAATTACGGAGATACAAGTTAATGAAAAGTTTCAGCTCCTGAACGGGGTTGAGAAATTCCGTTCTCCCTTAACTTTTCCAAAGTAGAAAGCTCCTGCAGTGTCAGTTTGTCCGTTTCGTGACAGGTAACCTAAACACCATTTCACAGACATTCTGTGGGAAACTGCGAGAGTCCAAATATTGGAAAAAATCGCGTCTCATCAGATTAATTCGCATTTTATGCCGTTTCTCACGTCACGTTCGGTGTTTGTCTTTGCGGTGAAAAAAGTTTTATATGTAGAAAATACAGCCACGTTCATCCAAGCGCTGAGGGAACGAACTCGGCAGGAAGTTGAACTTTGAGCGCAAGCTAACGCGAGCTAGCTAGCTACCTAACGGTTAGTGGTTAGCTAACTAAGCTATCTAGCTACTTAGCTAGCTTAGCTGACTGCAGAAACCGTTTGTCACTGAAGCAAGTTAACAGTGTCTTGTTTGGTACTGACAAACTTCTAAAACAGGTAGAACAGATAATCGGTGCGAACAGCACTAACTTAAATCATAAGCCACAACAAATGCTGAAAAGCAAAGTTAGCCAAGCTAGCTAGAGTAACCTAGCTAGCTAGCTAGGATAGCTAAGCTAAGCCTTGACAGAACCATTAACGTAGCTCCATGAAGTTAAGGGCATTTTCCCTCTCACTTATTCATCAAACATGTATGAACCAGTTAGCTACTTACTTGAGTCTTGAGCTGAGTCCAAAATTCATACTGGGCAAAGAAACCACCTCCGTCCTTGGTTGAACCTCTTGCAGAGCACTCGCAGTGCAGACACAGATCGTGCGCAGTTGAATCTTCAGCAACAAACTCACTGAATTAATTTGTCTAAACTCGATTTTTTAAGTTTTGCTTTTTTTGTTGCAAAAGTTGAGCAAAACTATATATTTTGAGTTAGATGAACATTCGCCTCCTTGAATTAAGTCCCCAACTTGTGATTCCAAATATAAACAACTATTTCTTAAGTTTGATTTTTACAGTGTATGCAGCTGTGACTGTTCCTTTTTTTCTGAATTCATACAAACACTTTCATTTTATAGTAAATTAGTTTCAGTTAGTTTATGTTTATGAACAGAGACCTACAGATCAATATAGTAAAGGAAACTTATTTGTGATCCTGAGTTTAAAGCAAGTTTTTACTCAACTTGTAACTAATTTACAAAATAATCTTAAACTGAAAATTTGCTTGTTTGTAAAAGTGATTTCAGAGCCACTCGGTTCTCCCTGATTGAAACTGTTTACCTTCAGTGTTTTGTGCTTATGATCATTTTAATAGAGATCAGCGTCACCAATTAATGACGTTCTATTAAAAGACTGGTTTACCAAGAGTGAGCCTTTTCTTCCCTTCGAACCGAACCTGCGGCTGAAGTTTGGTTTTTTCATCTGACTTTGATTTTTTTGCAAGATTGGTTTTTCACTTTTCTTTAACTTTTGCAAGAACGCTTTTTCAGTTCTTTTACTTTGCTACTCTTTTTAAATTAGAAAACAGATTAAGTAACACTTTGATTTAACTTTAATTAATTAGTAACATTTTTCCACACCGTCGGGAACTTTGGAGCAGAGGACAGGGAGCTCTTTGGTCCTGACATTTGGTGGCCTAGTAAGTTGAGTCAGCACCAGTCCTGAGACGAATACGCCACCGCATGGCTGAATGAAAGATATGCTTCTTGCCCACATGAGCTCACTAATTTAGAGGTAAGGCAGACACCTGTTAAAACAGAGTTCTGCTAATATTTTGTGGGATAAAAAGCTTTCTATTCACTGAGTTGTGTGGTTGCTGTTTGATAAGATAAATTTGATAAATTGTATGCCCCCTATTTGCTGTGATAGATCTGATAAGTTGTATGCTTGCTATTTGTTAAATTTGATAAGTTGTATACTTGCTATTTGTTAAATTTGATAAGTTGTATACTTGCTATTTGGTAAGATAAATTTATGACAACTGTATAATGATATTTTAGTGAGGTGATAGTAAGATTTAAAGGACTTGTACAGTTGCGATTTGATGGGATCTAAAGTAGTTGATTTTTGTTTATGATTTGCAATAAGATCATTTTTACAGCCTCCTGAGAAGGGAGAAAATGATATGAGAAAAATTTTATATAAACAGGATTAACAGTCTAGAAACGGTTGGACTGATAAATTAAATAGTTTTATGTTGTGAGAATAAAATATAGTGATTGAACTAAGCCGTCAGCTAACCAAAAACAGTAGTAAGGACTGCACGTGAGAATAAATAGTCTGTGAAGCCGACCAGGAAAAATAAAAAGCATGCTAGAGAGAAAAAAGCGCTGATGTTTAATGTGTATTTGTGATTGCTGAAGTTGATGTGTGTGGCCGTTTTGTGTTTTTTGTTTCTTCTGAAGCCTGAAAAAAACCCATGTAAGCATGTGATCGACTGCAGCGGTGTGCGAAAAGTGGGACATATCTGTTTTTTTATGTAAGAATTGTAATGTATACAAAGATTAAGATCATTTGAGAGAATTATAATCAGAGTTATTTGATAAGAGATAACAATTAAAAATAAAGATAAGATAAAATTACAGAACAAGAACGGAAAGTAACTGGGTACCACTAAATTATGAAGATATATCTTTTTGGGAGTATATATATAAATATATAAGATACATATAAGATATATATATATATATAAGAGTAGGTGAAGCGCGTTTGTTACCAGTAACTTAAGAATATGTGCCAGCGGTCCTCCGCTAGATGAGAGACAGTGTCGGGAAATAGAAATTTATTTCAACTATTGAGAGAAGAGAAGTGCTCAGATTGGACAGAGCGGCTGGTAGTCTGACCCAGAGGAGAGCGAGAGAGAGAGAGGCAGAAAGGAGGGGGAGATAGCGCATGCGCAGAGCTCACTTACACTCACACATAACCCCGCCCACAGAGAAATTCAGAGGAGTCACTCACACATAACCCCGCCTACAGAGAAACTTTAGAGAAGTCACTCACACATAACCCCGCCCACTGAGAAATTCAGAGGAGTCACTCACACATAACCCCGCCTACAGAGAAACTTTAGAGAAGTCACTCACACATAACCCCGCCCACTGAGAAATTCAGAGGAGTCACTCACACATAACCCCGCCTACAGAGAAACTTTAGAGAAGTCACTCACACATAACCCCGCCTACAGAGGAATACAGAGAATTGAAGAATGAAAATGGAAATTTGAAATGTGGACAGGAGCTAATTTTATTTACATAAACAGCAGGGCTGACACAGTATATCAAGAAAAGAAAGAGCTCTTGGCTCCTCAATAGAGAGTAGAGTGATTGTATTAAAATATTGTCCACAGTGATTTTACGGATAATCAACTTGTAGTGGCGTTCAAACTCAGTTTAGTTTGAAAACTTACAACAATGTCGAAGGTAGAGTGAGCTGCCAGTCATCACTATTGATTAGTAAAAATGATGGCTGCTGACCCAAATGGCTTAATTGGGATGAGGCGTAAACGGTGTTCCTCACCACAGGTTGAAAGGGAGAACTAAACTGATTTGGAACAAAAACATCTAGATTTGTCGTTAAATACAATATTAAAATAATCAAATCAATTTAGTGGTTGAAATTAAGTTGGGCAGTGCAAAGAGCCTGAGATATAGCTTCCTGTCAAAAAAAAAAAGTTCAAGAGATGAGCTGTTTAAAAGTTTTTACTTTAAAGATTTCCCTTGGAAAAAAAATAATACTAATAACAATAAAAAAAAATTGATTGTGTGTGAAGGGTTAATGAAGAATTCGACTCTAAAATTGTGACTGATACTTAAAAGAGAAAAAAAATGAATGTTTTTAATTATCAATGCATTACTATTGTTGTCTTCGCAGGCAAAAAGTTGCAGCACAGAGAGAGAGAGCAAGGTGGGGGCTCTTAGCAGCAGACTATGAGATTACACACACACAAGCACTTCAAGGACAGCAATTAATCTAGTACAGTTGGAATACACACGCACTCAAACTCACACACACTCACGCACACATACACACACACACGCACACAGACAGACAGACTGGTCTCAGTTTATACAGAGAGACTTCAATGCTGATTATTTTATTAATTAACGGAAAGTAGATATATTATGGGAAACACACAAGTCAAGTTATATCACAAGAAGGAATAACACCTTTCAGTTTAATGTTAGCTAATGTCATTGGGGCTTAGCAGCATTTGCATTTGAAAAAGTAACTTCCATTACTATGGGCCATAAGGTTGATCTATTCACAAATCATGCCTTACATACCTTGTTACCATGTAACTCTTTTTTTGTTGACCATTGCTAGGAGAACGGGATGTGACGTCATTCTTTCATCCTCTGAATTGACAATAAAAAGTGTTCCAAAGTAAATCCAGCTGAGAGATTAGCTATACCTGATGATGGAGAGCCACATGTTTGTGAGTTATTAACTACCAATTTCTCAAAACCCAGACAAGATTTATATAATGAGCCGTTGTTCGACAACTATAAACAGACACAGACTCAGACAGTGACATAGGAGGGTGTGCTGGAGCCCAGCTGAGGTGGGACGAGTGCTGATTGGGCGTGCCTGCACTCGTGCCTTGCACCAAAAAGCTTCAAGAAGGGTAAAAGCTCACCACTGGTAGCTGCTACATTTTGTACATAGACTTCTGACTTTAGATATGAAAATGTTTCTCTTATTCTTATTTTTGACTAGTGTGGACTTTAGCTATGAAATAGTGACTTTGACTATTACAGAATGACAGATGAACAATTTTACTTTTGATTCCTGTGACATAGTTACCTGGTCTGGCCCATCTTATGCCAAAGGGTAACTTCCTGCCTAAAAATGGCATTTCAAATGGTTACTAGACGCAGATAAATATATGTGACTTGGTTCTATTTACCAAAATAACCCTACTACTGTGTGTAGAAACTGGGATGAAGTATGGCGGAACACAGATGTTAACGGTTATACGCATAAACAATCCACACCAAAATGGAAACAGCTTCAGAATAGCATTACTCTTATTTTTCCACATCGTTGGGAACTTTGGAGCGGAGGACAGGGAGCACTTTGGTCCCGACAATAAGTTCATGAAGCGAGTCTTGTTACAAAAATGATAACAGGACATTAGAGTCATAATTAATCTTTCAATACTTTTACTTTTGATGCTTAAGTACATTTGAAAGCAAATACTTTTGTACTTTTACTCAGGTTGAGGTCTAGAGTAAGGACTTCTACTTTTACTGGAGTAATATTTTACCTTGGGTATCTCTACTTTAACTCAAGTTCATAATTTGTGTACTTCGTCCACCTCTGACATTTATGCATGTGAACGTTACTAAAATGCCTATAAATCAAGGTGGTTTCTTTTTTAAGCCCTCCGATTACAATATAACACAGGACAAGAAGCCTGGTTTCTGCCAGCGTTATTATTCTGCCTTTGATTTCTGCATCTGACCTCTGTTTTAAACATTGTGATCATCTGAACCATTTCCAGAGCACCTCAGAAAATGTTGTTCAGTTCTTGTGTCACAAGAAATTTGAGGCTAAAAAAGCAGCCATGAGGCATGCCATAGCAACAGCCTAACAACCTTAGCAACCACCTGGGATTTCATAACAACAACTTTGTCACACTGACATAAAGTCTGTTTGCAAACATTTCCCTTCAAGTATACCTTAATTTTTTAAAAACATCTCTTAGGTCCAAAAGATTAATTTGAACAAATAGATTTTCATGTTTTCTCTTGGCAGATATAAATCTTGCCTTCTGCCCGATGACCGCTGGGATAGGCTCCAGCACACCCCCCGCGAACCCGAGGGAGAAGCGGCTTAGAAAATGGATGGATGGATGGACGAATGGATGGATGGACAGATATAAATCTATCTAACTTTTTCATGAGATGCAAAAAGTTTAAAAAGACATTATTGAAGCAATAAGCATCAGTCTAGTCATCACTGAATGCTAACAGATGCACTATTATGTCCAAAAGTATCCTGACACCCCTTTTAATCAGTTAATCCAGCAAATATAAGGTGCATCCATTGCTGAAAAAGGCATTTGACTGCACACACACGGCTTTTATCTCCACAGAAAAAAAACATTTCCAATAGAATGAGACTCTCTGGAGCAGCTGAACATTAGCCTAAAGTCACCATATGCAATGCCAAACATCAGTTAGAGGGATATCAAGCCCTCCATCATTGGGCTGTGGAGCAGTGGAGCTGCATTCTGTAGTGATAGAGCTACATCAAATGTTCTATATTCATAAACTGATATACATCACAGGAATGTTCCAATTTCTAGTGTAAAGCCTTCCCAGAAACGTTTCAGAAAAAAATGGATGAGCAGAAACTTTTGGATACAGTGCATATCAGCATAGCTCAGAAGTAATATCACAAGATAAAAGGTCTTTCAAAAACATAAGAAAGAAACACTGACAGGAATCAAAACTCAATATGGGAACCCATCAAACCATTTGTATAGCACAGATATTCAGTAGGATTTAGATCAGGGCTCACAGAAGGCCACTTCAGAATATCTGAAATCTGTGCTAAAATGTGATGTTAGTCCCTGTTGCTACCTAATCTGCATTCTCTGCCTAATCCGCACTGCATATGCATACAGGGCATTACTTTACCAGTACTTCCCAAGCTTTTTCAACTGCTTATATACTGGTTTCGGGCTTAAACACCCCAAGCTAACTGGTGTGGTAAAAAGATGTTTGCATGTGGGGTACGGATTAAGAAGTGTCCTAAAATGTATCGCAGTGTACACATTCATGGCAGTGTTGCACATGCATGATGCAGATCGATTAGCAACACTCCCAAGAACACCAGCTAAAACAGCTAAAATGGCTATGTCTATACGTCAAAGCAAATGTCTAGTCCTGTGCACAAAGCCATCAAAAGTAAGATACAAATGGCACATAAAGATTTTTTCATGCCTGCAGTAGCAGAATTCTGCAGCCTAGATGGCTTGATGGGTTCAGTTTTAAGTTTGCTGTGTTGTGACATCTCAGGTATCTGTTTTAAACTGTTATGTCGTCTTCAAAAGATTTTTGAGGCTGTGGTAAGTGAATGCCTGCTTTATAGTGAAGGATGTTGCAGTGATTGGGTTTATTTAAATATAGCACTGTAGTTGTGTGAATGGTCTAGCTATTGTTGGCAGAAGTGTTGGAATGACGCCTGTACTGCTGCAGGGCTGATACACCATATTTCCAAAATATTCACTCACCCATCCAAATAATTTAATTCATGTGTTCCATTCACTTCCATGGAAACAGGTGTATTAAACTGAGCACCAAGGTGAGCAGACTGCTTCTACAAACATTTGTGAAAGAAGGGGTCGCTCTCAGGAGTTCAGTGAATTCCAGCATGGTACCATGACAGGATGCCACATGTGGATCAAGTCCAGCCATGAAATTTCCTCGCTACTAAATATTCCACAGTCAACTGTCAGTGGTATTATAACAAAGTGGAAATGATTGGGAATGACAGCAAGGCAGATGAGTGAATACTTTTGACAATATAGTGTATGATGGGGACATAATAAGTTTGAAAAATGTAACTACTATCTAGCTAGCGTAAAACATTCTTTCCGATATATTCTATGTAACAAAGCTTGTGTAATATTTTTTGTAATTATTAGACATACAGTGTATCACAAAATTGAGTACACCCCTCACATTTCTGCAGACAAAATGACACTTTGACACAATGAAAAGTAGTCTGTGTGCAGCTTATATAACAGTGTAAATTTATTCTTCCCTCAAAATAACTCAATATACAGCCATTAATGTCTAAACCACCAGCAACAAAAGTGAGTACACCCCTAAGAGACAGTTCCTGAAGTGTCAATATTTTGTGTGGCCACCATTATTTTCCAGAACTGCCTTAAATCTCCTGGATGCCCCAAAGATGTTCTATTGGGTTTAGGTCTGGAGACATGCTTGGCCAGTCCATCACCTTTACCCTCAGCCTCTTCAATAAAGCAGTGGTCATCTTAGAGGTGTGTTTGGGGTCATTATCATGCTGAAACACTGCCCTGCGACCCAGTTTCCGGAGGGAGGGGATCATGCTCTGCTTCAGTATTTCATAGTACATATTGGAGTTCATGTGTCCCTCAATGAAATGTAACTCTCCAACACCTGCTGCACTCATGCAGCCCCAGACCATGACATTCCCACCACCATGCTTGACTGTAGGCATGACACACTTATCTTTGTACACCTCACCTGATTGCTGCCACACATGCTTAAGACTACCTGAACCAAACAAATTAATCTTTGTCTCATCAGACCAAAGGACATGGTTCCAGTAATCCATGTCCTTTGTTGACATGTCTTCAGCAAACTGTTTGCAGCCTTTCTTGTGTACAGACTTCAGAAGAGGCTTCCTTCCGGGGTGATAGCCATGCAGACCAATTTGATGTAGTGTGCGGCATATGGTCTGAGCACTGACAGGCTGAGCCCCCCCTCTTCAATGTCTGTAGCAATGCTGACAGCACTCCTGCGCCTATCTTTCAAAGACAGCATTTGGATGTGAAGCTTAGCACGTGCACTCAGCTTCTTTGGACGACCAACACGAGGTCTGTTCTGAGTGAACCCTGCTCTTTTAAAACGCTGGATGATCTTGGCCACTGTGCTGAAGCTCAGTTTCAGGGTGTTGGCAATCTTCTTGTAGCCTTGGCCATCTTCATGTAGTGCAACAATTCATCTTTTAAGATCCTCAGAGAGTTCTTTGCCATGAGGTGCCATGTTGGAACTTTTAGTGACCAGTATGAGAGAGTGTGAGAGCTGCACTACAAATCTATGCACACCTGAGACCTAGTAACACTAACGAGTCACATGACATTTTGGAGGGAAAATGAGAAGCAGTGCTCAATTTGGACATTTAGGGGTGTAGTCGCTTAGGGGTGTACTCACTTTTGTTGATGGTGGTTTAGACATTAATGGCTGTATATTGAGTTATTTTGAGGGAAGAATAAATTTACACTGTTATATAAGCTGCACACAGACTACTTTTCATTGTGTCAAAGTGTCATTTTGTCAGTGTGGTCCCATGAAAAGATATACTTAAATATCTGCAGAAATATGAGGGGTGTACTCACTTTTGTGATACACTGTAACAGTGAATACAACTGATATACTGGGTGCAGATGAATATACAACCCCATCTCCAAAAAAGTTGCAATAGTGTACAAAATATATATAAAAAACAGAATGCAATGATGTGCAAGTAATGTAAACCCCATTTTTAAATGAAAATAGCACAAAGACAACATATAGAACATTGAAACTATGAAAGTTTATTTTGTTTGAAAAATATATGTCCATGTTGAATTTTAAAAGCTCTAAATTAGTTTATGGTGGATCTGCCACACTGCCATAGTATTAAACTCTGTGTGGGACAGTGAATCTGCACCTGCACTTTGTATCTGACTGCACTCTTTCCCCATGCTAAAATAACTGTAACACGCAGCCTTTTAGGACTTATTACTTAACTACTACTCATGCAGAAGCAGGTTGGACATGTTTGCACTGGTTTTTTACCTAAACCGTGCATGAAAAAGTTGAAGAAAGTTTTCTTGCCATTCATGTCATATCTAAATGCCCCCGTAAGTGTTTTTCAGCAATGCAATTTTCATTTTGCCTCCATTTAAAACGAACTTTGGCCCAGAGAAGATGACAAGGCTTCTGGATCGTGCATTTGTAGATTGCATTGCGAACTGTTCACAGACAGTTATTTCTGGAAGTGTTCCTGAGCCCATCACAAGCATCCAATGTTGACTGTCAGCCAAGTCTTCTGCAAAGTCTTTGCAGTTTTACATTGAGAAACATTTTTTCTGAAATTGTTCCACAATTTTAGACGTAGTTTTTTTCACAGTTTGGTGAACGTCAGCCCATCTGTGCTTCTGAGAGACTCTGCCACTCTTAAATGTTCTTTTTATACCCAGTCATGTGAGTTAGCTGCAAATTGATCCTCCAACTGTTTTGTATTAGTACCATTTACTTTTCCAGCCTTTTGTTGCCCCTGTCTCAACTTTTTTGAGATGTGTTGCTGCCATCAAGTTCAAAACGAGTTCATGTTTTTCATGAAATGGTAAAATGTCTCACTTTCAACATCTGTATGTGTTCTATGTTCTATAGTGATTGAATTGTGTCTCTATGAGATTTGCAAATTAGTGAATTGTAATGAGGAATTGTAAATTAGTACTTCAGCTTCATTATTAATGTTGTCACACATTCTCTGACGATCTCAAAGACCACAACTCCTTTGGGAGAGTATGTCTCAGTGGAACCTCCACAATCCACAAATTACCATTCTCAATCACCTGAGTACTAAATTGCCTCATCTGCTGTGTTTATCATGTGATTAAAGCTAGTGTAGTATATAATCCTGGGCTTTAGACTAGTTACTTTGTGAGGTATTGCTTCTACTGGAAGAGCTACTGAGCGTTCTTGTATATTGCTTTGCCTCCTTGTGTATCTGACTGTATTGTTGAACTTTACCTTTGTGCCTTTGCCCTTTTTAAATCTTGGTTGCCTCATCTTGTTTATGCCGAGTTTGTCAATTTCTGTCTTGTGACTTTTTTGGATCTGACCACTGCTCTTTTACCGACTACAAGTACTGCCAAACCTTTAAACCGAGCATCTGGTTGGTTCTGTCACAATCCAGAATTCTTGAACTCTAGGGCAATGCCACATGTTATGAAATCAATTCTCTTCCTCAGACTCACATGAGCCAATGCTCACCTATATCCTTTAAATCAAGCTAGAAAAATTTGGTCCAGTAGAGCTAGTGTAGAATTCAACCATATACTTTTAGACAGAGATTCATGATCTTGTGTAGTTGAAAAAATGATAGGGTGTGTTTTTGTCTTCTGGGTTTAACTTAGTAGACAAATAGTGTGGTGGGACAGGAGCAACAACAAAGTATTCAATACTGTACCAGGGAAGAGCTCTTTCAGCTTTCAGGGGAAAGTGGCCAAGCATTTTTGGGTGAACACATAATAATAAAACAATAGTCCGGGCAGCACTAATCCCCCTCTGCTTTGTAATTTGAAGGAACAGGGTGAAAATAAAATTAACTTATGTGAATATTTGCAATTTGTTTCCATGTTTTATTCATGGTCACAATTTCTTAATTTGTTTCAGTGATTAACAACTGGTTCTCTAGTTTTCCATGATTTTTAATTTAATTCTGCTCTCAATTGCACTGATGATTGTATTTAACAGAGATGAAGCCACAATGCAGCCGCTCATCACTGTTCCAGCTTGCATGTTGAACTGCAGTGCTCGAAACCATCACACAATTATAGGAAGAGATGTTCAGTACCTCCTTTATATAGTACCTCCATTTTCACATGCTCAAAATTAATTGGACAAACTCACATAATTACAAGTACAAGGATTATTTTTAAATCATGGATGCAAATTCTTTGCAGTCAATGACTGCAGGAAGTTTCAAACCAATGGACAATCACCAAATGCTGAGTTTCTTCCCTTGTGGTGCATTTCCAGGCATTTACTGCAGCCGCCTTCACTTGCTGCTTGTTTGTGGGTCTTTCTGCTTTCAGTTTTGTCTTCAGTAAGTAAAAAGCATGCCCAATTGGTCAGGAGCCTGAATCGGTCATTTAAGGACATCCCATGTCTTTGCTTTAAGAAGCTCTTGGCTTGCTTTCACAGAATGTTTTGTGCCATTATCCATCTGTACTGTGAAGTGTAGTCCTACTAATGTTGCAGTCTTTGTCCAAATCAGAGCATAAAGTAGTGCTCAATACCTTTCAAGATAACACCACAATACTGTTTCATAGTTAATAAGTAACTAAACAGGGACTAAGCAGGGGATGATAAATAGTGCTGCATTAACACTTAAGTAACCACGATTAACTCCCAAGGACTACTAGATATCCTCTCATTAGGTAATAGTGAACTAATGATTAGGGTAATGCACTAAACCAAAATCACCATAACAATAACTAATGAGTCTCATAGAGAATTACTTAGTAATTTAGTTTCTTTGTATTTAGTACTTCTTAGAATAAGTGCTCAACCACTGTTTTGATCAGAAACCTTAAATGGCTGAAACATTGGCATTTTAAGCATCTTAATCCTGTCATCCTGATGCGGTTCAGGACCGGGTCCATTAACAAATTGAAATCCTGCCCCCAAGAACACCTGCTGCATGTATTTTCCCTTCAAGATCTACCAAAAAGCCTGGGTCATCTCAATTAAGAGCATAAACATTAGCCACAATTATATTGTGCCCTGCGATGGGGTGGCGACCAGGGTGTATCCTGTCTTCCGCCCAATGAACACTGGGATAGGCTCCAGCACCCCCGCGACCCTGAGGGAGGAGTGGCTTAGGAAATGTGTGTGTGTGTGTGTGTGTGTGTGTGTGTGTGTGTGTGTGTGTGTGTGTGTGTGTGTGTGTGTGTGTGTATTGTGCCCTTGTATTTGTGCTAAAAAAAATAAGAGTTCTTCCAAATGTAGCTTGTGTCCATTTGCAGCATTTAAATTGTAACTGCTTGTTTGAGTGTTATAACTCTTTGCTCAACCCCACTGTGGAACACCTGTCCAGCCCAGTTCCCACTTAGTCTTTCTCATTCCTATGGGGACAGAGGATTATTCTATAACAGTATTATGTAACATGTTATTTGGCTATGTATGTTAATACAGCATAACATAATGAATAGAAGTCTGCCAGAACAGCAATAGGTTTAAGCTTCAAGTAGATTTTAAAGGCTCTTACAGTTTCTTTCTGTGATTTTTCACGTTGACTTTAATTTAAAGGTTTACACCAATATTAAACAATTTGATTTCATTGTTTAATAATATAAACTAATTTAAAAATACATTTCGAATTTAGATAAATGTATAAAGTTTAATTAGTATGCAAACAATTAGCAGGAAGCTCAAGAATAAAGTTAAAATAAATGTAACTGTCATATTTGAAAACTGGTGATCAAATCTTGTTCAGTCAGAACATTGGGATGGTAGTTCTGAGCCTGTGGCCAATGAGGAGTCTAGGCTCTCCTGCGTTGGTTCAGTTTTGGTAGCTGGGTAGAGTTAGTGCAGGATCTTTCTGTTTCAAGATGACTTTGGTGGTGTTCACTGCTCTTTCAGCCGCTCTGTTGGCTTGGGATATTAAAGACTTGATGTTGTATGAGTGATGTCATACTGAAGCTGGTAAACTGTTGAGATTTGAATTGTGGTTCACCATCTGTCACAAGTTCTTTGGGGAAGATGAATCTAATGAAGATGCTGACAAGCTTCTGTATGACACTAGATGTTTTTGTGAGATTCAGTATTTCCAACTATTGTGAATAATAGTCAGTGATGATTAGGTAGCTTGTCCCATTTAAATTGCACAGGTCTGCCATAGGAGTTCTATCTGGAATGACAATTTGATTTTCTCTTTTTATGAGCCCTTTTAAGTGGCTGAGAATACCTCTTTTTCATAAAGAAAATCTGGCATGGTTTTTCCCAGATCTTTGGCCCATTAGGTGGCCCATTCACTTTCAGTGACCTGCAGAAGAGTGAATTCTTTTCTGGTTTCAGGTTTAATGTGCTCCATCTCTAGTTTTGGGTGCCTAACTAGATCATCATCAATACAATATTCTTACCATTCTATGGTATACGATGCCAGTATACAACAAGATTGGTTGAATTTCTCAAACTTCCACACACTGGCAAGACACTCCTTTTCTATTTAAGTGTAGAGCTTCAGAGAGTGTTTTTGAACCAAAGACAATTGTCTTGAGGATGCCCTCGTGATTTTGCAGCAGCACACCCCCCAAGCCATAGCTGCTTGCGTCAGCACTGACCGTGGCAGGAAGCTTTGGGCTGAATGCTGAAAATCAGTACTTTCAACCTAAAAAAAAAGCCTCATCAGCCTCATGGAGGATGCACATGTTTGAAAAAGCATCACTTGCAGAATCACAAGGAAGTGCCCTATTGACTCCACAAAGAAATCATTGAGTGCCCTCTAGGCTGCACTTGCAATAAATAATGATGATGCGCCCTCTGGAGCAGGAAATTAGATACAAGACAGTGTCTTAAAGTGCCCTTTATTTCAAAATGAGGCACAGTGCCATCTAGTCTGCTCTCAAAGCCAGACTTTCCCAAATGGGTCCATGACAACAGTCTATCAGTGCCAACAAAAACTAAGATTTTATATCTTTATTTCTCAAAGCTTGCTTACATTCAAAACACATCCTGTGTTTTTACAGGGGCCTGATAAGTTCAGTTAACACCTAGCTGGCATTTTGTTGCAATCTCATCTGCGCTGTTGTTTATTTTAGAGTTTACCTTTTAGGTTAGGTTACATTATGTTTAGTTTATGTTTAGTATTCCAATTGTGCAAAATGTATATATTCCATCTGGTTAAGTTTTCAGTTCAGGCATACCTCCTCCAGAAAGTCCAGATGTCACAAGGGACTTAATCCTACAGTGTGTGAGGAAGATAATAATAAGGGAGATAATTTAGGGCTGAAACTGGATGTCTTTTGTGATTATTTACCTGTAAGAGTTTGAAGAATTGTTGTTAGCATGGCTGTTAGCCATCCACTGACGCTTTTGTTCGAGTCTGTCAACCAATCAGAGGCTGCGTTCCTGACCTGTCAACCAATCAGAGGTTACGTTACCATTCTGGGCAAAATGAAAGTACGTCTCTAGCATGTAGTGTTCACAAAATATTTTTCCTTTTATCTACAGTGACATTGTCAACTTAAGAGGGTTAAACTTACAGACGATGGCATTTAAACGTCACATCTGGTTTGCTCACTGGGGAATATTGTAACTGATTGTTTCCAAACTTCTGTAAAGCTGCTTTGTGACAACATCGATGTAAAAAGCGCTATAAAAAACAAACTTGAATTTAGTCCCTTTTGAGGAGGTTGCGCATCTACCACGAACCTTTGCACATGGCTGCTCACATGACCACACCGACAAGCTTGTCAGAGCCTGTGCCAGCCAGAAGGTCACTACAGTATGAATTGCTTTTTCAATTAACTTAATGTTTGGAATGCAGAGGGCAGAAAGAAAACTGAAGCACATACCAAAGGTCCAGAAAAAACACTGTGAGAAGCATCATAGTTTTTGCATGATGGTGAAGCCAAATGCCTTGAATATCTTTTGGACAATATAAATCAATATTCTATTTTTTAGTTATTATTAGACATAACAAAAATGGCAGATATAGTAATTTCAAACTTTTGAATGGTTGTGTATAATCCAAAAATGCCTTTCTTGCACAATAAATGCAGAAGATCTTTGGGCTAGTGTCAGTTTCTTTTATCCTCAAAACAATGTCATCTCAGTCTAGTCATGGTTAGAATGCCCCTTTGTTGCCAGCAAGGAAAGTCTAAGATGGATAAGTATTTGGGATTTACTGGGAAGTTCCAAGCTAGTTCATGTGCTAGACATACAGAGGATGATATATAAAACCCAGCAATATTTTCCAAACCCTCAGATAGCCTGCCGATCTGTGCTTGCTCTAAGTATAGCCCAGGCTTCTCGGAAACCACATGGTTTTCTCTCCCTGCCCTCTTCACTGTGCTGTTAAGCCTGCTCTCGTAGCTGTAGCAGAGAGCTGGGAACCCCTCCAAACCTCCGTAAATGTCCATACCCACTCTGCCTTTGTTTATGTTCTGTTCAGTGCTGTTAGTCAACTCATCTTCATCTGATTCAGTGTTTAAATAAACTTTATGACCTTCAAAAAACACAGATGATACTAATTGCATCCAAGCTCTGATGTGAAGTGATATTGAACTCAGTATTAGAGTAAAGAATTGATAAAGTAAAAAAGGTTGTGATGTAATGCAGAGCATTGGCATTGGTGAGCCTCCTGGTGGACAAAACACAGGATTGCTCAAAGGAAGTAGGCCTTTTTTCTTTCATACACAGACATGACAAACAAGATTTAGGTTGGTTGATGGATGTAATGCATTTTGATTCATAAAATTTATAAAGAAGCACAGCATGAAAACTTTTGCATTATCGCATTGCCCTTATTTTATCTATAGATTTGTGTCAGAAACCTGACCGCTCATATTATTTATGCGTCTTCTCATCTGATAGCCAACACTTTGACTTAGGATGTGTCCTTCTGTTCACTCATCAATTAATCTAATGCTTTTACACAAAATAAACTCTATTTTTGGTTGTTGCTGTTTTGATTTCTTGTTTTTGTTACATCAAACAAACCCAATCAATTTGCTTACAAAATTGTGTATCACTGGGCAACAGCTGTGTTTTTGCCAGACACAGAAGATAAATCAAATGTGCTACACTGTGACAAAAAGGATACAAAAATCAACAGAAATCAGGAAAACTTAAGAGCAATTAGCTGCAAAATTTTTACATTTACAGTGTATCACAAAAGTGATTACACCCCTCACATTTCTGCAGATATTTAAGTATATCTTTTCATGGGACAACACTGACAAAATGACACTGACACAATGAAAAGTAGTCTGTGTGCAGCTTATATAAGAGTGTAAATTTATTCTTCCCTCAAAATAACTCAATATATAGCCATTAATGTCTAAACCACCGGCAACAAAAGTGAGTACACCCCTAAGACACTACATCCCTAAATGTCCAAATTGAGCACTGCTTGTCATTTTCCCTCCAAAATGTCATGTGACTCGTTAGTGTTACTAGGTCATTGAAAAGTTCCAACATGGCACCTCACGGCAAAGAACTCTCTGAGGATCTTAAAAGACGAATTGTTGCGCTACATGAAGATGGCCAAGGCTGCAAGAAGATTGCCAACACCCTGAAACTGAGCTTCAGCACAGTGGCCAAGATCATCCAGTGTTTTAAAAGAGCAGGGTCCACTCAGAACAGACCTCGTGAGAATCTAAACAGTTTAGCACTGTTTTTGGCCACATGTTTAGCATTTGTAATCAGCATCTCTAATTCTGAGACCATGGTCCTCAGTCAGAAAAGGGTGGAATGCTCTGTCCAGGTCAGGAGTGAATTCTTGCCCCAAGTGGCGGAGTTTAAATATCTCGAGATTTTGTTCACGAGTGAAGGAAGGATGGAGCGAGAGGTTGACAGGCGGATTGGTGCAGTGTCTGCAGTAATACAGACCCTATACCGGTCCGTCATGGTGAAGAGAGAGCTAAGCCAGAAGGCGAAGCTGTCAATTTACCAGTCAATCTACGTTACAACTTTCACCTATGGTCACGAGCTTTGGGTAGTGACCGAAAGAACGAGATCGTGGATACACGCGGCCGAAATGAGCTTTCTCCGCAGGGTCTCCGGGCTCTCCTTTAGAGATAGGGTGAGAAGCTCGGCGATTCGGGATAGGCTCAGAGTAGAGCCGCTGCTCCTCCATGTTGAGAGAAGCCAGTTGAGGTGGTTCGGGCATCTGGTAAGAAAGGCCTCTGGACGCCTCCCGAGGGAGGTGTTTCAGACAAGTCCGATGGGAAGGAGACCCCGGAGAAGACCCAGGACACGTTGAAGGGATTATATCTCTTGACTGTCTTGGGAATGCCTCGGTATCCCTCTGGAAGAGCTGGAGGACATGGCGGGGGAGAGGTAAGCCTGGGCCTCTTTGCTTAGGCTGCTGCCCCCATGACCCAGACTCAGATAAGCGGATGACGATGGATGGATGGATGGATGTGTTACGTCCTCTAGGGGTAGGACGCACAAAAGGTTTAAGTGAGTGCCCACTCAGCCTCAGACCAAACAAACAATACAAAAAACTAAGTAGAGCAAATTGTTTTATTATTCTGAACAGTTCTCGAGATTCACCAATTTCTGAAACAAATGACCAAAAATAGCAGGATTTTAAAAGCTTCAGGATGACCCCAGGCCAAAACAACAAACAAATCACCTAAAAGAAAGATGTTTAACAAAAGTCCCAACAAAAAAAAAAAAGGCAGGTCACCCCTAAGAATCCTGCTACTAAACAAACATAAGAAATTTGGTCTGTGCTGGTGGGCATCCACTGGAGCAGCACATGTCAGCTCGACAGGAAAAAGAATCTGTGCAGCTCGCCGACTGCAAGACAAAGGGCCCTTTTGAATTTTCCCACCATCAGATCCAGCCAATAGAAACTGCACAACTGGGCGGAGCAACAAGCAACCAATTTAGCAGAGCAGCCAATCACCACCACAACACCTGACCTGAAACAGAACAGAAACAAAACAGACCTACAAAACACAGAACGTAACACCCCCACCACCAAAAATCAACATACCATGTGATTCAAACATAACACATTAAACTCGAGAAAAAGCATCTGCCAGAACATTGTCGGAACCCTTTTTATAGCAAATTTCAAGGTTATACTCTTGAACAATTAACGCCCATCTCATAATGCGCTGATTTGAATTTCTCATCCGAGAAAGAAAAACCAACGGGTTATGGTCAGTAAACACGACAAGGGGCAATGGACTAGACCCCACGTACACCTCAAAATGCTGTAAAGCCAGCAATAAGGCCAGGGCCTCCTTCTCAATTGTGCTATAATTAAGCTGATGTTTTACAAACTTCTTCGAATAATAGCACACAGGATGGTCAATACCGCTCGAATCCTCTTGTAGGACCGCACCAGCACCCGTTGCACTGGCATCCACTTCCAACTTGAAAGGAAGTGAGAAGTCTGGAGCAGAAAGCACAGGAGCATTACAGAGCAAAATTTTCACCGACTCAAATGAGGTTTGACAGGACGTGGACCATACAAATTCACAGGAGGAACGAAGTAAGTTTGTCAAGGGTAAAACGACATCCGAAAAATTTCTGCAGAAGCCACGATAGTACCCCACTACCCCAAGGAACCTCCTGAGTTCCCGCTTGGTGTGTGGCACAGGAAAATCCAGAATAGCCTGCACTTTTGAAGCAACAGGACAAACTTGCCCTTGGCCAACCTGCTTCCCTAGGTAAGCAACTGTAGCCTTACCAAACTCACACTTTGCAAGGTTTAGAGTCAAAGAAGCTTGATGCAGTCTATTAAATACGGTATGAAGAGTCTTTAAATGCTCAAAGCAGCTAGATGAATGAACCACGATATCATCTAAATAAACCTCACAGTCAGAAACTCCCATCAACACCCGACTCATGAGTCGTTGAAATGTGGCTGGGGCATTTCGAAGTCCAAATGCCATGACAGTATACTGCAGAAAACTGTCCGGTGTAACAAAGGCAGACACTTCAGCTGCACGAGGGGTCAAAGGCACCTGCCAGTAGCCTTTAAGCAGATCTAACTTAGATACATATAAAGCAGACCCCACCTTGTCAACACAATCCTCCATTCGAGGTAGAGGAAATGAGTCTGGTTTTGTGACGGCATTGACTTTCCGGTAATCAGTGCAAAATCGAACAGTGCCATCTGGCTTTGGCACAAGAAGGCAAGGAGAACTCCATGCACTGCAACTTGGAACAGCCAAACCATTATCAAGGAGGTAATCAACCTCTCTGCTCATTTGGTGTCGTTTAACAGGATGTACACGATATGGATGTTGCTTTATAGGAACATTGTCTCACATCTATATCATGTGACAAAACAGTGCATGAGGGTATATCAGAAAATAAAGCAGGATAAAACTGAATCAACTCAATAATATCTCTACGAAAATCTTCTGATAAATGAGACAAAAGTGAATCCAGATCTGCCAAAATCTCTGAATTTTGCAAACGAGCACCAGCCACAGGAATGCTACGCATGCCTAGACCATCCTCATCAACCTCTGAACCATCTGTAGACGACAACACAGAGCGTAGCAAGAGGGGTGACCGTGGGTTTTGACTCTGGGATGTCCTCCACCCTACTAACATAAGGCTTGAGCATATTAATATGGCACACTAGTCTTACGTTTTCTGTCAGGGGTGCTAATGACATAGTCAGACTCACTGAGTTTACCACGAACTTCATAAGGGCCAGAAAAACGAGCTTCTAAAGCAGAGCCAGAAACAGGTAACAAAGAAAGCACCTTATCACCTTGTTGGAATGAACGAGAAACTGCTTTGTTATCAAAAAGCGTTTTTATTTTTGTCTGAGCAGAAGTCAGGGAGGCACGAGCCAACTCGCACACGTGATGCAAGCGCTCACGGAATGAACTGACATAATCCAGTAAGTTACCATGTGAAGTGGCGTTATCACCTTTGGAAGTCCACTGCTCTTGCAACAATTTAAGTGGGCCTCGAACTGTATGTGCAAACACCAAGTCTGCAGCACTAAAACCTAGAGACTCTTGAGGTGTCTCACGAACAGCAAACAACAACAGTGGAAGGCCCTCATCCCAGTCTTTATCTGACTCCAAGCAATAGGCACGGAGCATTGACTTCAATGTTTGATGAAATCTCTCTAACATGCCTTGACTTTCAGGATGATATGCAGTAGAAATTTGATGTTTTATCTTAAGTTGGGACAACACTTGTTCAAACAGTCGAGACAAAGTTTGAACCTTGGTCAGATTGCACTATTCGTGGAAGTCCAAAAGTAGAAAAAAACTTAATAAGGGCTTTAACAATGACCTTAGCAGTCAAAGAGCGCAAAGGCACTGCCTCTGGAAAACGTGTTGCTACACACATTATTGTTAGTAAATACCTATAACCAGATTTCGTTTTAGGCAACGGGCCTACACAATCCAAAATCACATGTTCGAAAGGCTCACCCATTACAGGAATGGGTTGGAGAGGAGCTGGAGGAATAACCTGATTTGGCTTTCCTATCAGTTGACATTTATGACAGGATTGACAGTATCTTGCTACATCAGACTTTAAGCCAGGCCAGAAAAAAATGACGCAAGATACGATTGTAAGTCTTGGTCACACCAAGCGTGATCATGAGCAAGACCCAAAACCTGCCTGCGAAACTTCTGGGGAACAACTAGCTGGTAAACTGATCCCCAATCGACTTCACTCAGCACCGCTGGCGTCCATTTACGCATCAATAACTCCCCATCCCAAAAATAGGCAACTGGTTTCTTGGGCAAACCTTCCTTATTTACTACAGTAGCCCTGCAGCGAACCAGAGAAGAATCTCTTTGCTGCTCAGTGACAATCTGTGCTCTGTCAACTGACAGTGTCAGGTCAGAATCGGCAGCACAAGCTGCAGACAGCGGAGGCCCCACCTTAGCAATACGAACAGTAGACCGGATCTGAGGTTCTTTACGAGACCCATGAAGACCTGCCGAAAGAGCACAAGAGTCAGTTTTTACATCAGACTTCTGCTGGTTATCACCAGCGGGGTCAGTATGGGTAAGAAAGCTATCAGAAAGATCGATTACATCCGCAAGCTTATGTGACCGCGCTCGGGTTACAACACAAGCAGGAAAAACTGATGGAAATTCTGAAGCTAGATCCACGGACTCCTTTGTTTGAATCTGTGGTTCAGACACAGGATCATTAACGACCTCAGGAAAAGGTAACACTTTTCCACCAGCCAAATCATTCCCCAATATGAAGTCTACCCCTTTTACAGGTAGCTGAGATCGAACAGCAATTTTACCGTATCCCGTTACCAACCTGGATTGAATGTACAAATTATGTAGCGGAGCTCTCACTATACCCAATTCAATACCTTGAACCAACACGTCTGCACCACTAAAGGTGTCACCAGACAGTGGCAAAACACCCTCACGAACAAATAACTGAGCAGCTCCTGTGTCCCGCAGAATTTTACTGGGACTTGGTCTCCCTCCTGACCAGTCAACGATACTGAACCCTTTAAAATGAAAGGTTCATACACAGAATCAACATCCTGTCTGTCTGCAACAGAATCACAAGTAACCTGAACAAAACCAACCACTTTTGGAGTGTGCTCTTTAGAAAGACGAGCTTTTTTCTTCAACACAGGACAAACTGCAATAAGATGACCAGACTCCTGACAAAAACATTCCCGGTTTTCGGACCGAGGAGACACATTAGCCGTTCTAAGTCTGTATACACTTCTCTCCGGACTAAACTTACCACCAGGAGATGAAACAAAGCTTCCCTTGTGGGTCAAAACAAATTCATCACTACAGACTGCAGCCTGTGCTACAGATGAAACTTTTTGTTCATTCAAATGAACCACAATTTTATACGGCAGCGAATTTTTAAAATCCTCCAACAAAAGTTCCCGAAGCTGCTCAAAATTTGTCACCTTGCTGGACTGAATCCACTTATCAAAAAGGTTTGCTTTTTCACGAGCAAACTCTATAAATGTCTGATTGGCAGTTTTTAAATGCGAACGAAATCTCTGACGATAGGCCTCAGGCACCAACTCATATGCCCTCAACACAGCACTTTTCAAAACATCATAATTAAGACTATCCTCAAGAGACAATGCAGAACAGACTTCCTGAGCCTTCCCAATCAGTCTGCACTGCAACAACAGTGGCCAAACCTCCCTTGGCCAATTCAAAGCTCTAGCTATGCGCTCAAAAGCACCAAAATACGAATCCACTTCAGTTTCCCTGAATATGGGTACTAAACGAATCTGCCTACTAATATCAAAATCCCTAGGATTCTCCGCTGAAGGCAACACAGGTGAGGTAGCAGAAGCATCCAGCGAAACTACAGGAGCTGGCACATGTGGAGACATAACAGCGTCGGGAGCAGGAGACGCAACCCCAGCGCCACGCCTAACCCCACTTTCTAACTCATACTGCCTAACACGTAGGAGCTGGGTTTCATGTTCCTGGTGTTTAACTTGCAGATCAAGCTCTTTCAATTGAATAGCTAACCTAAGGTCTTCATTACTTAAGCCAACAAGAGGATGTAAAATAGGAGCAGAAGCAGAAAGCTTACCCGGATTAAGAGCAGCTGTCTCCAACCCTGTCTCTAAACTAACAACATCAGTAGGTATAATACCAGCAGCAGTTAACCCCTCCTGCAGCACATCCATCATTACCTGTTTAGTAGCTGATTTGACACAGAAATCTCATAAAAATCTGCAATCAGCAATAAATCAGCCCTACGACAACTAGCCAAAGCTTGTAAAGAAGGATTCTGCCGAAATGCCTCAATACTAAACTCCATCATTCCATACAAACACTACACACCCCCACACCACAAGAAAAAACTGCCAACCAGAAAGAAGCAAAACACACTTACCAGCAAGGGACCCAAACCACAAAAGAGAAAAGCGAAAACGGACGGACAAGCCCCCATTTTGTTACGTCCTCTAGGGGTAGGACGCACAAAAGGTTTAAGTGAGTGCCCACTCAGCCTCAGACCAAACAAACAATACAAAAAACTAAGTAGAGCAAATTGTTTTATTATTCTGAACAGTTCTCGAGATTCACCAATTTCTGAAACAAATGACCAAAAATAGCAGGATTTTAAAAGCTTCAGGATGACCCCAGGCCAAAACAACAAACAAATCACCTAAAAGAAAGAGATGTTTAACTTACCCTGAAACCAAACCAAAAGAAAATAAATTACAAGGAAACTACCCTGCCTACTCTTTTCCAAAAAACAGAGGCAAAAGTCCCAACAAAAAAAAAGGCAGGTCACCCCTAAGAATCCTGCTACTAAACAAACAACTTAAGAAATTTGGTCTGTGCTGGTGGGCATCCACTGGAGCAGCACATGTCAGCTCGACAGGAAAAGAATCTGTGCAGCTCGCTGACTGCAAGACAAAGGGCCCTTTTGAATTTGACCAGACACTTTCACCCACTGTTCAGGCCCGTAGCCAGCATTATGATGGGGGGGGATCTTTTACCCAAAAGCGGACTTCATTTGGCTCTCTACTCCAATGCCCCCTAAATACACGAGCACACTTCAAACCTTTTAATTTAGACATATTTTATTCATTATAAGTTTGTTGTGAGTCTGTTGTTGCTGTCCTTATTTGTTCGTCTGTTGCTCCCCACTGTTAACATAAATTTGATATAAATGTAATAAGTGTTACTCAAACTTCCTACATCTGTGATGTGACTTCATTGTCTGTCTCTGTTGCTCACCTCAGTTGTCTGTTGCTTTGTTCCATTGTCTCTGTTGCTGCCCTCCATTGTCTGTCTCTGATGTTGCTGTCCTTTATTGCCTATCTCTCTACTGTTGACATAAATAGATAAGAATTACTTCATGAGGTACACTATCGGTATGGTCATTAAAACTTAAACATGAATTAATAATGATATAAATTGAAGTGTTCCGTCTTATTCAAATCTTCCTACAACTGTGCTGGGACTTCATTGTCTCTCTCTGTTGCTCACCTAGGTCTGTTGTTGCTCTCCCTCCTCTGTAGCTCTGTTGCTGTCTGTCTCTGTTGCTTTTCTTCATTGTCTGTCTATTTTTCCTCTCCATCTTTTGTATCTCGCCTTCTTTTTCTTTATTTTTTAATTGGGTCTTGCCTTCACTGTCTGTCTGTTTTTCCTCTCCTTTAGGGTCATTTTACGGGAAATCGGACACTTTGGAACTCAACCGACACAGATTTTCATCAAACTTTGTGTGCCTTTTTAGTGGCAATGTAGAACCCCAGAAATGCATTTGCATGAATCTGGGCGGCCAGGGTCCTCTCTGTGTGGAGTTTGCATGTTCTACCCATGTCTGCGTGGGTTTCCTCCGGGTTCTCCGGTTTCCTCCCACAGTCCAAAGACATGCAGTCAGGCCAACTGGACATGCTAAACTGCCCCTGGGTGTGAGTGCCTGTCTGTGTCTGTCTGCCCTGCGATGGACTGGCAACCTGTCCAGGGTGTATCCTGCCTTCCGCCTGAAGACTGCTGGGATAGGCTCCAGCATCCCCCTGTGACTCTGACGGAGAAGTGGCTTAGAGGATGGATGGATGTTTTAAGTAAGAGGGTAGGGCACTACACATTCAACCTTGATTATGTCAATTTAAATTACAAACAGATGGTTTTGATGCTGTTTGAAAGCTCTTTTCTGGCTCTACAGAGTACACAAACAACATTGTGTAGTGCCCTACCCTCTTACTTAAAACATTCTTAGTCCATTTCTCCCTTTATATTAGTGGCAGATTCATGCAAATGCAGTTCTGGGGTTCAACCTTGCCACTAAAAAGGCACACAAAGTTTGATTAAAATCTGTGTTGGTCGGGCCCCAAAGTGTCTGATTTCACATGAAATGACCCACCATTGTCTGTCCGGCACTGTTAACGCAGGGGACTTGTAAAGAAATAGAAGCCCTGCACTCAGCAGCTTATCGAACGAACCCTTCGATCCCCCCTGGCTACGGGCCTGCTGTCTCATGACAAATCTGTGAAATGTTCCACTGTTTGGCAAATGTTTGTGAAGTTCTGACCATAAAGGATAGTTTAAAACAGCAGTTAACCACCCAGGAGCAGAAATCAGCCTTCAAACTTGAAAGAAATCATGATTTGACATTTATTGTGACATGTATCGATATTGAATGATATGAATTTTGTTTATCGTGATAACATTTTTGGCCATGTCACCAGTTCTACACTCTGTTAATACTGTAATCTGTGATCAATCACTCTTTACATAATTAATTGCATGTGCGTGTTTTTGTTGAGCTGAGCAACTGCCCATCCTGCCATCTAATGCTGTTGCTTCTTTATCTGCTTTATCTATTTAAAATGCAATTAACAACTAAACTAATTAACAACTGAACTAATGAGACTCAAACTTTGAAAAGTGAGTGGAGTTCCCCTTTAAACGGCTCTCCTGCAGAGAGGAGTTGATCGCTAAGCGAACTTGTAAACTGGCGCCATCTACTGGACAAAAAGGAGACGTGCCAGCTTAATAAAGACGATCTGTGAGTTCGAGTTCTACTTATGATCAGTTTGACCAGAGCTCAGATTATTATCATGTGACGAATTAATTGTTATGGAATAAGAATAGATGACTGTTACCAGAGATAGATACGCAGCAGCTCTGCATGAGCCACCAGGTCTACACCGGACATTAAACTCACGGAGGGAAGAAGCGTGGGGCATCAGTCTAGTTCACGACTTTAGGCACGCAGTGGACACACATAGGAGCCTATTGTTTTCGCTCGGATTCTTCTTTTTCTTCTTCTTCTTTTTCTCCTGAAAAACGTGTTGTGGAGAAGAGACCGTAAGGCATCCAGACACCAAACTTGGTGGGTAGGTGTAGTTTGTGTGCGTCTCGCCAGGCAGCAAAAATGACCCAGCGTGGCCAAAGGGGGGCGCTATAGAGCACCAGAACACGTTTTGCTTCATAACTCCTAAACCGAGACGCGCACAGACAGCATTCTTTTTGTGCGTCATTCCTTGGGTCAAGCCAAACAACTTTGCCACTGGAACCGTTTAGCTCCGCTCACTTAGATTTTTTGCTAATTTGCATAATATGCAAAACCTACTTTTGTGAACTAGTCCTACAATTTTCACTCAATACTCAATTTTCTGGTATCAGAAAGCTCAGAAGAGTCTGTTTATCAGTAATTATCTAAAAAAATCTTGCCATTTGCAAACATTATGGCTGCCATATGCTAATTAGCCCTTCTAACAAAACTCAAAATTCACTTAAGACTCTATAACTCGAGGATGCTTTAGCCAAAAACATTGAAACTTTATATGCTTATTCAAGACAAGATTCTGTGGATGCCTTTCAATTTTGGTGGGCATATGTCATTAGGGGGTGAGGCAATTGCCAATTAACTTTTTCTCAGCATCTGTGCATCCGATCAAACTAAAAACTTGGCAGGCATCATCTACTACACATACTATAAGTGAATCTTGAAGGCCAATTTGATACATTGAAATTTATGGCCACCATCAGCCAATCAGCATTCAGCAGGCGTTTGACAGGCTTATCATTGATCAATCAACATAAAACTTGACTGGTGTCTACATGTATCCACTTCTTAACAAACAGTCTAGTTTCAAAAGATTTGACCAACATAAAATTAAACCTATTATTACATGTCATTATATTATTACAATTCTGATGCAAATTCCATATGAATCCATTGTAGTATGTCATGTCAAACAATTTTACAAATATATGTTTATTAAAAAACTTTATATGCGTGTTTTTTAGTTATTGTTAACTGTTAGAACACCATACTTTTCGAACTAGTCTCTGGATTTTCAGCCAAACTTTTTGAAATTGGTGTCGCATAACGTTTGGGCATCTCTAGGTAAATAATTATCAAAAAAATGTTGACTTTTCTACTCAGGGTCATGTGGATCAGCCAATAATTACTGCGGTCATGGCATTGCTAACTTGATTTGCTATAACTCAAAGACCATTGGCCAGATCACCTCCAAACTTTAAGCATCATTACATACTGAGATTTTAAGGGTGTATGCCACTTTTTGTCTAGATTGACCTTTAGGGGGCACTTCAGCACTCAAAAACATGTTGAAATCAATTAAATTGCTATAACAATGTTATTACAAGGTTGATCGACAAGCAATTGGTGCCATACAACTCAGTTCACTCACCTGAACAACTTTCTAATTGAATGTCATGTCAAAAATTGTACTGCTTGTCTGGTATTTTGCCTTATTTGTTCAAAGATTTCACTATACAAAGGCTTATTATTCAAAGGTCAAAAGTTTGAGGCCTTTTTAGGCCGAATGAACTAAACCTGCAGAAAAGCTGGTATTGTTGGTATTGCTGGTATTGGTATATATATATATATATATATATATATATATATATATATATATATATATACTTTTTTTTTGTGACATATGCAGTAACAAGCACCAGAACACATGGGGTCAGAGTGTCACTACATCTTTCAAAATAAAGACAATTTAGAGAATATAGTAACAAGTATTAACATCTATTCACTCTGCCTATGAATAAGACCCAAACAACTTGAGGCCTTTTTAGGCCAAATAAACTAAACCTGCAGAAAAGCTGGTACTGCTTGTGCGTGCTTGGACCCGCTCATCGCCACTTGCGGCTATATTTGTTATTGTTGTTGTGAAAATAAACAGAGCGTTTAATGAACAATTTAGCATTCACTTGAATTTAGTTATTTTGCATTTAACAGTCGAAGTGCATGGGACTCTTATTATGACAGCGCTGGTAGTACTGCAGAAGTATTTGCTAGTCCTGCTGGGAGCAGAGAGCAGTTCAGAGCAATTCATCACATTCTTAGACTTAGACTTAGACTTAAATAGACTTTATTGTCATTCAAATTTACACTGTACAGTGCGCATTAGAATGAAATTACATTGCACTGGCTCAGAGTAGATCGGGGAGAAAAGAAAAAAAAAAATTAAGTACTTAATTAGTACGCTTGTAATAAGTAGTACAATGTGTAGTGTATTCTGTACAAAGTAGTGCAAAGTGTAGTGCATATGTAATCATATGTATATCAACAGATAAATAGATTTTAAATAAGTACATATACAAGATTGTGTATTGCACTTGGACTCCCAGGTATGGAGTAATCAAAAAAAGAACTGGAACAGCGTTTTATTTAGAGTTCTGCATCAAAGACTTCAGAACCTTCTTCCAGAGGCCAGCAGTGAGAATAGTCTGTGGTGGGGGTGGGAGGGGTCTCTGTTTATGTTCTGAGCTCTAGTCAGACAGCGACTTTTTGCAATGTCATGTATTGGAGGAAGTGCAGTCCCAATAATTCTCTCTGCTGTCCTAACCACCCTCTGCAGGGACTTCCAGTCAGAAGTGCTGCAGGCTCCTGCCCAGACAGAGTTGCAACTGGTCAGTATGCTCTCTTCAGTGCCTCTGTAGAAGGTGGTGAGAAACGGAGAGTGAAGGTGTGCTGTTTTCATCCGTCTCAGGAAGTGCATGCGCTTCTGAGCTCTTTTAAACAGAGCTTCAGTCTGAGTGGACCAGGTCGAAGTGTACCCCCAGGAACTTTGTTTTGCTGATTATCTCTACTGCTGTGTCCTTGATGAGGAGTGGTGTGTGGTTGGGTTGGCTCCTCCTGAAGTCGACGATGATCTCTTTGGTTTTCTCGACATTCAGGACCAGGTTGTTGGTTTCGCACCAGTCAACCAGATGTTTCACCTCCGCTCTGTAATGCAGATCATTGTCATCCTGGATTAGGCCCACTACTGTTGTGTCATCTGCGAACTTCATGATGTAGTTGGTAGTGGACCAGATGTAGCACTCTTGGGTCATCAGGGTGAACAGCAGGGGGCTCAGGAAACAGCCCCGAGGGGAGCCGGTGCTCAGAGAGATGACACTGAAGATGTTGTTGCCCACCCACACAGACTGAGGTCTATTTGTTAGAAAGTCCAGCAGCCAGTTACACAGGTGGGTGCTGAAGCCAAGGGGGACCAGTTTGCTTATCAGATGTTGTGGGATGATCATGTTAAATGCTGAGCTGAAGTCCAGAAACAGCATGCGCACATGTGTATTCTTTCCTTCCAGGTGTTCTAAGCTCAGGTGAAGTGCAGAGGAGATGGCATCCTCTGTAGAGCGATTTGGGCGGTAAGCAAACTGGTACAGGTTGAATGTGAGAGGGAGTTTGGAGGTCCTTTACCAGCCTCACGAAACACTTCATTATGATGGGGTGAGTGCTACAGGGCGGTAATCAATGAGGGAGGAGATTGTGGGTTATTTGACCGGTATGATTTTGGCAGTCTTTAGGCATGATGGTAAGGCAGCCTATTTCAGCGAGGTGTTGAAGATGTCCGTGAGAACCCCAGCCAGCAGATTGGCACATTCCTTAAGCACCCGTCCTGGTATGTTGTTGGGGCCTGCCGCTTTCCGAGTGTTCACTCTCCCCAGGGTTCGTAGGACATGTGTCATATCCAGGCAGAGTATCTGCTCATCAAGGAGAGATTTCACCACAGGAGTGGTATATAGTGCCTCAAACCTTACAAAATATGTATTTATTTCATTGATATTCTCCTCACAGGGGGGGAGGAGTGGACTAGTTTGATAATTTAGTTATTTTCTTAATTCTGCTGTATCTACCACTGTCTCATAATTAAATCAGACACATGGCACATTTATTTAAATATCAGTCTAAATAATAATAATAATAATAATAATAATAATAATACATTTTATTTCATGCGCCTTTCAAAAACCCAAGGTCATACAAAACAGGAAAAAGCAACAATAATAATAAATGTGAATCAACAATCATTTGAATACCAGCTTAGTTAAGTTAGTTATGTGCTCAATGTGCAGCATTCACGCTGCATCAGGTCACAAAAACATGTGCACGTCGAGATACAAAGGCTGAAAGTGTGTGCAGAGCTGTAGATCACGCCAAATATTATTAGCCGTTATATCTCCTGCTCTGAGTGTGTTCGGAGTGTGGGGCACAGTCGCTTTCCGTACGTCAACAATCTGATTGGACGTCACTCAACTCATTTGCATAAAGTTTCAGAAAAAGAGAAAGCCGCAAAATCAGGGTGTGTATCAGCGGTTTAATGTGTCAGTTATGTGAGTTTATTGCCGTCGCTCTGCCATGCTTTTTCATGTAAATTATCAAAAAAATTCAAATGAAAGAAGGCCAATCATTTTGCATGACGTCACAGTTCACGTCATGTCTATGCTGCTTTAAAGTTCAGCTCCCCCAGCTTAAAACACCTACCCTATCCCTGTTAGCTTATGGTGGGTAACCAACCACTGTGTCTGGTGGGTGAAGAAAGAGTGGAAAAAAAATAATAATCGCAGAACTGCAGAAAAAAAATATTAAACAAAAAAGGTCTGTGGGTCAGTTATAAGAACACATTATAAATATGTGATGGGCCGGATGTGGCCTGGGGGCCAGTACATTTAGACCCTGCAATATAATAAGAAGGACTAGCTCATGTTTTACTCTGGAGGATGTACATTAGAGGACTGAAAGGCTAAGGGTCGAAACATTTTGCGTGTATCCTCAACTATACATAAGGCAATTCTTCACAAAAAGGAATGACTGATTTATAAAAGTGAAAGAAAGCTGTAGTTTGCTATATAGAACCTGATTTAATCTATATAAAAAATAATGTCAATCTAATCACAATATAAGATGACATAACATCCAACCTAACTACCATATTCAAATCTTGCACAGTGCAAACATTTTTTATTTTTTCTTTCGGTGGTTTCACAGATCCAGGGTGCCACAACTAGTGCCTGATCATCAGAAAATCCCCCCAACCTTGGCAGGAACTGAGAAGAAACGGATCCAACAGAAATTTAAAACAGTTTCAGCTTATATTTAGACTCACATTTTTCAAAGTTAGTTAAACCTGAACTGGATTGTTGATCTAAATTGAGAGGCAGTACTAAGATTTGAGTTAGAAACTTTGGATTGAAACATGCTTGAGTATGTTTAGACAGCAAATATGCATAATAAAAATTAGTTTCTGACAGGTGGAAATCAGATAGATGATTTTCTCAGTGAGCATCAGATGAGAAGCAGTTGTCACTTCATACCAACAGATGGAGACACAAGTCTTCTTTCTCTTTAGCTGTTTCTGAACTGAACTGAGCTGCCTCATACAACATTGAGCCAATCAAATTCATTCATCAGCATCATTTATATTAACATCTAGCTGAAGGTAAATCACTGTAAGAAAGCCTAGGGCAGTCCTTCTCTATGAAAATCCAAGAGATGTATATCATCTAATTGCAATCTGCATTTGGTGGGCAAAGCAGATACTTAGCTTTTTAAACTCTACGTAGCTCAGCACAATTGTAACTGACACTAAGTATTTACAATATTACATGAGAATTTTCCTTCAATCAAGATCACTTTGGAATGAGAAAGGGCATTTCTAACTTTGCCTCATTCAGTCTGAGTGCAATGACACACTACGTGATTGTCCCTGCTCATACAGACAGAGAGAGAGATTCCTCAAGTGAAGCTATGAAATTGCATCACTATTGAATGAGAGGAGGGAGCCTTTTTGGCATTCACAGTCATGACAGCTCTCTGTATTGACCAGAGAGCCACTTCTGCCCCTGGAGTGGCTGCATGAATGAAGGACTGACAGTGGCCTTGAAACGGGACCATCCATACACCACTGCCCTTTATGCTGTGACTCTGCGCCACTCCAAAACAGTAACGCTAAAAAAGTACACTAGCACACTATAACTCTGTAGACACTTGCTCATCCAGCATTTCTTCTAAAACAGTGGCGTTAACATGGAGTTTGGCTCCCTGTGCTGGAGTCTGTACTCTTCTTTGAAAGCTTTCTACTAGATGTTGGAACATTGTTCTGAGGTCAGGTACTTATGTTGGATGATTAGTTCTGCATCACAAATGCCTCATCCCAGAGGTAGTCAATGGCTCTATATCACTCCAGAGAACATGATTCCACTACTCCATGGCACAACGCTGGGGGCTTTATACCCTGTTAGCCGACCCTTGGCATTGGGCATGGTGAGCTTAGGCTCACGTGCAGCTGTTGCAGAGCACCTCATTCTATTAGCAGTGCTTTTCTATCAATATGTGACAGCAATGTTTGCCTCTTAAAGCGGTTAAATTCACTGATTAGAAGCATTTCTGAATACTTTTGGATATTTGTATTTGATGAAGAACCTCCTAGCAGCAGAGACACTGCTAAACCCCTTGCTGAGTGGAACAGTTGCTTGTGCTACTATTAAACCTTAATAGCCCAATAATCTCTGCATTCATATTAAGAACAATAAAAGTGCATTTTTAAAATGCATTCTAATGTATTAAGCCTTGCTGGAGTGAGGTCAGGCAATGCTGGTTGAAAAGCTTATGTTTTAGAGTTTCGACCCAGAGAAGATATCTGAGAACATCTGCTGTTTATCCTCTTTTCTGTATTACATTGAAAGAACGCCAGCCATGATGCAATGAGCATGTGATGCAATCCAAGAGGTTTGGCTAGCGTCAGTCAAGCGTCATTATATCATTTGGTGATGCTGGTTAAGGACATAACCTCTATTTCTATGAGTATGTCTGACTGAAATATAACCTGTGAAATAAATAAAAAACATTTTTCCAGCAGATAAATAATGTGACAATAGAAATAATAAACCGTGTCAATAGTAAAGCTTGTAATGGCAGCAGTTTTGCGTAAGTTTGTTTGGTCCTACTGCAGAAAGCCCACTTATTAAGGAATATTTGATTCGCATTTTCATGTAAATTATCATATGATTGAAAAAGTAATGCATTAAATTTTCTTGATTCAAATGCGTATATCATTTCCACCTTATTACAATATTACATCATTCTGTTTTCCAGTTCACATACTTTTGGTAGTAATTGTGTTGATGCTGTATTAAGTCATGTTGAATATATTTTACTCATGTGGAAATGATGGGCATTTCAATCAAGTAAATGTAAATTTATGGTCCCAGGTCATGCTAGCAATCTAGTATGCTAGGCTAGTCTGGTACAACACTCTGTTCTCCAGCTTTCACATATTTGCCATTTTCCAACCTCTTTTTATAACATCATCTACTTATTCAGCATTAGACCCACCAAAAGCTGAAATGACAAGATAATGGCTCAGCCAATTATGGTCATGATTCAAATAACTGCTGCCAGGAGTTGAAAGCCAAGAGTTGTTGAGTCGGCTCATTAGAGGGGCTGAAGTTTTATTATTATAATAAACTCTTACTATGGGATTCACTCATGGTATTGTATTATTCTATAATTTTTGAATGCCTATGCATACCTCAAGCAATTGTACACCATCAATGAGAACAATAGGGACTATTATCTCAGGGCTGTTGATACGTTCAGAGTACATATGAATGGGTGACCTGCCCAGTTGTCTGTTACTCATTGACCCTGAAACTGTGTTCGCTTCACCAATGAAAGAGCTCCTTACACAAGCAGTTAGGTCACGATGCCTTGGTTGCACATGGATTAATGACAGCTTCTGCGCACAATGGCCCTCCCTCTCTGCAGTGGAGTCAGCTGAGTGCTGGTGAAGAGAGATCATCCACTGCACAGTGTCTAGACTTTTCATTATTAGAAGTTCAGTGATGACATGAAACCAAACCTTAACAAAGTTAAATCATTTCTGGCCAAGTTATATATGTTGGTTTTTGAAGTGAAAATAAGTACATACAATCTCTGTGGCAAACTAATTTTTAAAAATATAAAATTTCTGTAAATATTCATGCATAAATACTTAAGAATTGATTCATCTACAAAATATAAAAATAGTAATTGTGGCATATGCTAAAGTTTGGAGTCCGTTTTTCTGTTTCTATTCTTGTTTCTGTACATTCCTTCTAGTTCAATATTCCTGGGCCACCTTTCATGTGCAGCATATGTAATATTTATCTACTCACAGTTTTTCAATTATGTTTATGTTAGTAAGGACCCCTCCAAAAGCTTCAGATTGTGTTTCTTAAAGTATTTCATGGAAGATGTTGAAGTATATTTTGAATCATTGTTCTGTTGTAGAAGCCAGCCTTCTTTCAGCTAGTGGAATCCATTCTTTCATCTACCTGTGCAATGTTTTCTGTGCAACTGGCTGCCACAGCACCCCAAAGCCTAATAGATCCACTCCTACACTTAATCGTTGGCAAGGTATTCTTTTCATCAAGCCATGCTCCTTTTTTATCCAAACATGCATTTGACGATCGTGGCAAAAGAGTTACATTTTTGTTTCATTACTCCACAGCATAGTTTTGCACATTTTAGACATTGACTGTTGTGATGAGGTTGCAGGTAAAGTTTGTTTCTAATGAATCTTCCATGCAAGCACTTCTTGTAAGTCGCTCTGGATAAGAGCGTCTGCTAAATGCTGTAAATGTAAATGTAAATAATGTTTGTGCAAGCAATGCTACACAAACAGAACTTTCAACTGAACTTTCCTGCAGGTCCTTTGCTGTCATATGGGGCTTTTGGTTTGCATTTCTGGCCAGCATACAATCAGTTGCATGTAAGAGTTTTCTTGATCTTCCAGATCTTGCCTTAAATTGCACAGTTCCCTGTATTTGCCATTTTAGTGACATTTTGGACAGTGTAAAGTGTCAGCTGGAGGAGCTTTGATATCTTTTAATAGCTTTGCCCTGCTTTATATTTTCAGATCCTCAGCCAGCTACTTAAAGCTTCCCATAGTTGTTAAGTATTAGCACAAGAAGAAGTCAGATTATTTATTATGCTCTAGAATTGTTATAAGCTGACAATTTATAATGACCATTCCTGACCTGACTTATCAGTCAATTAAGGCCTAATGAGTTAATTTATTAATTTGTAAAGTTCTGAAACTTAACTGGAAGGGTGTCAAAATTTTAGCACATGCCCCAAATACTATTTCATTTTTTTCCAATTTAATAACCAAATATATAGTAATTGTATTAACATTAGCAGGAAAACATTGTTTTTAAAATAGTTTGCTGCAGAGGTTGTGTTTACTTCCTTTCACTTCAAAAATCAACAAAATATGTAGATATGTTTTGTTCCAGTCTACTCCATGCTACTCCTACAACTGTTGCGTTTGATCCAGCCTGTTAACGCCTTCTGAGGAAGTTAATTAGATGAAGCTAGACAGGAACTAGACAGGAAAGTAGGACCTGGGATGGTAAACACTTTAAAACTGTGCTATAAAAGGCTACAAAAGATAGACTTATGTTATGTGGTATATTTCGTGATGCTACTTAAAAAAAAGTTTTCTAAAATATTTACATTTTCCAAGCATGGCTCCCCCTGTTGGCAGTCTTAGGGAATCCTGGTTAAAAGAATCTCATGGATCCTCTCGGGCTGCCATGCACCAAGCTCTGCACCTTGTTAACAGCTATTGCCCCGCGGATGCTGTCACAGTCCAGGCCGCCCGTGCTCTTCCAGGCCGACTCAGGGGGCTGTGTTTGGAAATCCCTCTCCTGCCTCGCCTGCTCTATAATGATGATAATCGCCTTGGTAACCAGAGGGAAGGTCCTAATCAGCCACCCCTCAGCTCATCTGCAAGCCGACTGTGGCCAAATGTAAATGTGCTCATTATTGTGCACCAATCTGAAGGACCATCTCCATTCTCTTCCCGCTGAAATGGCATGACTGTGTTATGCGACAAGTTTGTTTTTGTTTTTTTTTTGTTTGTTTTTTTTGTCTCAGAGCCTATGTGTTGCTGATTATTCAGATTTTTGTTGTGCAAATCCCTAATGACGCTTTTATTTTGGTTGTGCATATTATTGCATTGTGCCCTGCGACGGACTGGCAACCTGTCCAGGGTGTATCCTGCCTTCCGCCCAATGACCGCTGGGTCATAAGTTGGAACGTCGTGCAGCAGAAAGAGTCTTCAAAAAGCAATGGAAGACAAAGATCTCGTCCAGGGGTCCGTGCAGGGTTGATCACATGTGAGCGATGCCATTACCATCCTAATAGAATACATTATGAATGATCAGAGAGATGGGCACAATGAATTATTATTAGGAGGAAGAGTCTGGAATCGACCTGCTTTTTTTTTTTTTTTTTTTTTTAGATTGGTCCTCTATAGGAAATTACAGTTAGTAGGAAAAGAACTTTATGGAAATGAACTCAATTACTGGTAGCAAGAAGAAAGATTTATGAGAGTGAACTTGAATACTGAATATTTGAATCAATGTAAAGAGATCAGAGTCATTTAATGAGTCCAAAAAAAGCAGACATGCACAAAACAGCAGGTAGACAATAATAGATAGATAACTAATATTGCAATGTCTAAGAAAAAGCCTGTTTGTGTGTCAGTGTAAAATTCCATGATTCATTGATATAACTTGTTTTGAATGCACCCTCTGGCTCTGACAGGGTGCGATCCTTGAGACGTAGCCAAGTTGACTGAGCAGAAGAGTGTGTGTGTGAGAGTGAGAGAGAGAGAGAGAGAGAGAGAGAGAGGCGGTGGTGGTGCAGGGGTCTGTCTGACAAGGTTAAATTTAGCGGCTGATTAGGCTGTATGAATTTTAATCTAGCTCTGACAAAAGCTCTTTCTTCCTCATCTCTTCCTCATTGAAACATCTCTTTCTTTCCCCCAGTGTCTTTTATTCGCCTTCGTTCTCTCTCTGTCTCTCTCTCTCTCTCTCTCTCTCTCTCTCTCTCTCTCTCTCTCTCTCTCTCTCTCTCTCTCTCCCCAGCTGTATGAGTACATGCCTTGGGTTATGATGATGGAGAGAGAGGAAAGCGCTGATTTGAATGTAGCTCAGGTTGGGTGGCCAAAGCAGTCTTCCACTTCCTTGATTAGATTGTAATGGTTGAAGATGATTGTCAGTGCATATTGCATCTACTGAAGCAGCTCAGATATGTGACCTGGGCCTCTACTGAATTTGTTCTCCCCCTGTTATCAGATGGATTTAGCTTGAAACTCATTACAAATCATCAGTGTGCATTCACACACACACACACACACACACACACACACACACACACACACACACACACACACACACACATAGATTAGCAGAGAAAACTGACAAAAAACATACTGCCTTTAATGTCTAAATGATGAAAGTGGACGCTGCAGATCTTATGTTTCTTAGAACAGGAAGGTAGAACAGTTCACTGGTGCCTACTGCGTGTCATGTTAAAGCTGGAGAGCAAAATTCAGTCTGGGTCACTGAGTTCAGTCAACACTTCACAGTGCCTACAGCACTGTTGTTTATACATCATCATGTTTTTTAGAAATATTTCTGTTTTAATGATAAAAAATGATAAAATTTCATTCAGGAGATATGAACATTATATTACACCGCCTAATATTTTGCTCAAAAATGGCAGATAGCTGTACAATATCTCAAATAAGTTTATTCAATAGGTGAAATTTACTGAGACTAGCAGAATGAGTACCATAGTGTTGCAGGGACACTCCAGCCATAATGACAAATTGAATAACCACTACATTTGTTGTAAACATGCCTACTCACCTCCTACAAAGGTGCCGCAGTGATCTCTAGAAAAAGATCTTCCAGCCTCCTTTTGATGAGGGTGGGAGGAACCTTTGAACTATTATGGTTTTGCTTTGTTAGCTGGAAAAGTTTGAAGTAAAATAAAAAGTCCACAAGCAAAAAAGTAACAATGTCCAACATATGTTGCAAACATTGGCAGTTAAATTGAACTCTTCAAAAAGATCACTACTCATTTTCACTCATTTTGACATAAATGTATTACTCAATTTGCCAGTTTTTCCTTCCATTTTTTTTTCCAGTTTCCTGATTCTCCTGCTATATGTTTTGCTTCTAGAATTGCTATTTTCCTCTTGAAACCTCTCAAAAATAGCATTTTTTCATAGGGGAGTAGGTTTTAGGAGAGGGCATTCACCTAAATTCTCTATTGGTCAAATAATTTTGAGTGACGGGTCTTCTGAGCACAGAGCTAAGCTTACTCTGAGAGTTGTAATCTGCCTAGAACATCGTGAGATGGTGGGGGAAGATTGCACTGGCATGTCCAACATTATGAGCGATGTTTGTCATATTTATTAATGTAACAAAATGTAACTCATGGTCATATGTGAAATATATATTTTGGAAATGAAAGTATATAAGGTAAATGTAGTTTTTCAACACAGCTAAACCCCTGAAAGCAAAAGGATAGTGAACCACTATCGGGCCACTTGTGTTGTGCTCAGCATTTTCCAGGCAGCCTACGGGTGGTTAAGCCGAGTATTAGACTCCTGCTTCACTCACAGTCCAATTTACTTATTTTTCCTTCCTTCCTTTCTTTAGTTATACTTGTGTTTAGTATATTGTCAGCATAATTTTCTGGAAAGTCATTTTACATTAGGCCTCAACATTATTTTTTTCCTCTGAGTTTTCACTCAAAACTTTTCTTTCTTGCTCTCTCTGTCTCTCTCTCTCTCTCTCTCTCTCTATATATATACGTATATATATATATATATATATATATATATATATATATATATATAGATATATGGCTTTCGCTTTGCATGGCAGAGTTTTAACTTGCACTGTGTTCACTGACAATGGTTTTCTGAAGTGTTCCTGAGCCCATGTGGTAATATCCGTTACAGAATGATGTTGGTTTTTAATGCAGTGCCACCTGAGGGATCGAAGGTCTTGGGTATTCAGTGTTGGTTTTCTGCCTTGCCGCTTACTTGCAGAGATTTCTCCAGATTCTCTGAATCTTTTGATGATATTATGGACTGTAGATGATAAAAACCCTAAAGTCCTTGCAATTGCACGTTGAGAAACGTTGTTATTGAACTGTTGGAATATTTGCTCACGTAGTTGTTCACAAAGTGGTGAACCTCGCCCCATCCTTGCTTGTGAACGACTGAGCCTTTCAGGGACGCTCCCTTTATACCCAATCATGACACTCACCTGTTTCAAATTAACCTGTTCACCTGTGGAATGTTCCAAACAGGTGTTTTTTTTTAGCATTCCTCAACTTTCCCAGTCTTTTGTTGACCCTGTCCCAACTTCTTTGAAACGTGTTAGGCATTGTAGGGATGCCCAGTGGTCATTCGAGGTATGATGTATAATGATTGCTGACTACTGTAGCAGAGAACATTGGTGAAGGAAAACATTAAAATGATATAACACTGAATTCTATTAAATCATACTGTGCTATGAAATACTGCATATCCTGAAAAGTAACAGCTTAAATGAAACTTTGAATGTCATTTTCACTCATCTACATTGATGCATCATTGTTAATGTGCAAAGGAGAACCCTTTGGAACCCACAATTGCAAAATTCTCTTAAAAATATCCATCTACTACATTGTAATCTCTATATGAGTGCCAAGTAGCCATTTCTAAGTGACAAAATTAAATGCATAGAATGGATGCCACTATTTCTTTCCACTGTGGACAGAAAAATCAAAAAAAGAAATGAAGTGAATTGAAATACACCCATGTTAAAAATAAACATCTTTATAAACTTTAACTGTTGTGAGAACTCTGGGTATTGGGACTGCCCTTGCTGGAGTTTCTACTGCCTAAAGTAAGCTTTATTTTATAGGCTGTGCAGCAGTTGTGATCATCTTTGTCCATTTTATCCATTCAGATAACTGATACTTTTGTGTCAGCAGAAGTTTGGAAGGCAAGTTTCAACAGTGTATCTACTTAAACTCAAGTAAAGATGTTTAGTTAATTTTCCTCTACTGACAATGATATACTCTAATTAAATGCAAATACTCTAAAATCATCATTTGGCTGTTTGACAGTTGCTAGGCAAGTGGCAGTGATGAAGGCTATTGTTACAGTCTTGATAATGAGATCCCTTCAGATTTGCAGGAATAAAGAGCGGTTGTTTGCTGTGTGACAAGTGCCGGGGCTGAACGAATTAATGAAGTTAGAACAAGCCTCATTTGAATAATAGAAACTGTTCAGGTTATTATTTGAGCAAATCAGTCATGAGCTTGATCCATTTGTCCATGTGTCTTTTAGCATAGGATTGTGGTTATATATGTGAGACTGTACTGTCTCTCTGTATCCCTGCCAGCTGTAGATATGTTGGTTTTTGCTTGTAGATCCTCTGACCTCTGTGTATGGTCATCAGGTCTGATGCCTGCAGACAGGCACTAATTGAGGCCAGCCTATCCATTCTCTCCATTTCATGGGTCGCACCCTCTTCGAATGCACGAGATGAGACAGACTTCCTGAGCAAGAGGACTGAATATTTAACCAAGCTCACTCATCCGTCTTCCATAAAGTCCTGTCACAGAACTAATGATGTCTGAAGATGTCTGTGATATAAGTAGTGCATACACTTTAGAGATGTGACGAGTGGCTGAGTTACAAGTAACTGTCAATTTAACTAGTTTTCCAGAGGGTCTACATAAAGGGTGTTATAGGAGTCAAATACCTGTATAGTTACATTTTCAAAACTACAGTTTTTGAAGAATTAATTTCTTTCAGGGAATTACTACTCTTGTTCATGTGTTATATTTATCTCACTTTAAAGAAATAGCTTGGGGAAGGAATCAAATTTACAGTTTTCCCTTGTCAATTAGCCAAGACATGTTTGATAGCTAAAGTTTGCTTTTGTTGTGTATGAAGCTAATGTAGCTAATAAGTAATGGAACTATAGGCCATACCTGACCAAATAACATCTGTCAAACTGAGTGCTTAAAGCATCACACACTTATTTCATTCTGCGAAGAGCTGTTAAGTAATCTCATATAGACTTGCTTGTGTGGTTTCTGACATCATATGAGCCGCAAAGCATGAATGTCAATCTGGGAGTTAATATCCAGATGGAATAATGTTCCAGCTTAGATTTTGAACGTCTAAGGAATTGTTTTTACAGTTGAAATGCACTTTTGGTTATTTTATATAGATTTTTTTAATGTGTATGAAATAAATTATGATGCCTTGTGTTGAATATACCCCAAGTCCAGTATACAGCCCATTCAACCAGTGGAAAGTGGACCCCCCTTCCTTCTCTATCTAATCAATATTATTTTACAATTAAAATGCTTATTGTTTTTTGTTTCAGCCAGTGAGCTCATTTTAAAATGTCTATGAGCACATAAGCTTAAGCAAGACAAACATAAAGTAGTGCATGATCTGATTTGTAAGGGATGCTCCTGAAACAAATCCTAGTAAGATGATATAGGATAGCCAGTCATATTATCCAACTAAGATATCTCTAAGATAAGATTGTTACAAGGGCCACAGTAACAAAGAAGCACAACATTCACATTCAAATACCAGGTTTTAACATTTGCCACTTGAATATGGAACACAGTGTAAGGCAATATTGTGTTTTCCTGATTTAATATACTAATGAACTAATATAAACTAATATGCAGGGTGTAAACTATATTAGTGCAAGGATGTGTAATCTGAAATTCACAAATAAAAAAAAAATGACATAAATGTTTTGGTTTGATGTCACTAACATTTGTCAATGCCACTTGTCTCAGCTGTGTTTAATGATAGTTGGATTTATTAAAAGCTAATGAAAAATCTTTGTTGACTCCTGCAACTAGCACTGTATTTTTTATTTGCATGGTATGAAATATTAGTCTAAATTACAAAGTAACACAGTTCCTATTGTCATAAGTTTCATTTGTACACCAAGAGAACTCTTTCTTACAAAAACTGCATTAAATCTCTACTGCAACCATTATCCACAACAACCAATGGGAACTTTTTTGCACATGGTGTGGTAATGTGGGGATGTTAATGACTTCTGGGTAAAGGTTACTACCATAATATCTGAATAGAATAGAAATAACAACCATTTGTCACTGTGTAATTAGACCTCTGCGTTTAACCCATCCATGCAGTGAAACACCCATGTACATGCACACTAGTGGACATACACACTAGGGGCAGTGAGCACACTTGCCTGGAGCAGTAGGCAGCCCGGGGAGCAATTGGGGGTTAGGTGCCTTGCTCAAGGGCACTTCAGTCATGGACTGTCAGTCAAGTGGATTGAACTGGCAACCTTCTAGTCACAGGGCTGGTTCCCTAACCTCCAGCCCACAACTGCCCCCTTGAGAAGGTGCACCGTTCCCGGAGATACTGCAATACTAGGTGGATGCATGGAGCGGATGGAGCAAGCCCCTCTTCCGTCTCCCTGTCAAATCAATTTAATATGTAGTGCTCATATAGAGGACGTATCAGATATTAAACTGATGAGAACAGATAGTACACTTGATCTTAGCCAAAAGGCAGAGAAGCGATATCTGCCCTGGTTGGACAAGAAATTCCTGTGCATCCCGCTGTATTATTGTTAAACGACAACTCCAATTTAAATTTAACAGGGAAACAAAGAAAGATGTGGCACAGAGGTGGCTTCACCCACATAATCTAAGTGTACGACATTGGCTATTTCAACTGCATGACATGTTGGAATTGGTCACAGCTAGGATTAATAAAGTTAAAACATCTACTCTTGAGAAACAGATTTGTTGTGATGTGACGAAAAGCTTGAAACAAATGCTGAGAGGTACATCTTATAGGCCAAGATTCTTTTCTCTCTCGTTTTTCGTTGTATTTTTGGAATCTCATCCTTTTCAGTAAATCTTATTTAATAAATAGCATAAAAGTGTGTACAGAAAATGGGGAAAGTTGGACCAGTGGGACGGGGATGGATGGGATGGGAAAGGGGGTTGTTTTTTTTATTTCCTTTATTTCCTTTTATTTCCAGCTCTGTAATGTTGTGATAAAGTGCTGCTTGATTAACAGGAAACAAATACAAAAATGAACACAAAAAAGCAAAGTAACCCAGTTCCATGACTTATAGCATAGTCTGCTAAGTAACATCAGATAAAATCGCTACCCAACATTTACATTTTCATTTATGGCATTTAGAAGATGCTCTTATCTATAGAGCTACTCCCAAAAGTGCCTTGTTGAAAGAATGTATCTGTTGCTTGTACAAATAAGTTAAAGTCCAAAAATACCTGTAAGACAAAATACTGCCAGATGCAAGAATCAGTGCTGATGGATATTTGCTAAGAGCAATTAAGTCATTTTAATAAGTACAGGAATAGTGCACTTTCACAATTTATTATTTAAAGTGCTTTCAAAGACATGGTATTGCATTTGAAGACACTGCTGTTCAGACAACCAGTGGAAATTTGTTCCATGTTCTTAGGAGCCAGGACAGACTGATATTAGTTTTTTTGTTTGTTTGTTTGTTTTTTCAAATAAGAATAAAGTAACAAAGATAAGTAGACATTTTTGCCTAGGTGTTCCCAGGAACATCATAACTAATCTGGACACAGGGACTTTTAATATGGTCCCAGGGTCAACATGACAGTGTGAAAGGTTAACACAGGTGTGGTGTTCCCAGCTCAACATTACATATAATGTTTCTAGGAAAGCATTATGTGCTGTAATTTCATGTAACTGTAGTAGTAGCTATGAAACTGAATCATTTATCTTCTACACTTACACTGTAGAAAATGTCGGATCAACCTAAAAAAATAAGAAGCAAGTGATCTAGTAAGAAGCAAGTGGACTAGTTTTATTCAACTCAAAAAATACATTGGTTGACAGAATCGTTCATTCAGTTAGTTAATCTACTTGTTAACACATGAAGTACTTTTTTTAGGTTGAACTGACAAGCCATAGTTAACAGTGTATGTAACTAATGAAAGTCCACCTATGCTGTCTCAGGTACAACAGAAACATGTAAATAATATGATAGATTATTATTTGCATAATGCATTGTATCTAGCATGTGACACTGGCCTACTTCTGGGCCACAGCTCTGCAGAGTTTAGTGATTTCCCTCATTTAATGCTTCAAATTCACAAAGGCCTTGCTTATTACTTGGTGAGCTGAATCAGGTGAGTTGAGGCAGAACATTAGAGTCATGTGCGCATGATATGTGCAATAACAATAATAACAATAATGATTATTATGATTATTATTATTACAAAATGTAAGGTCAGTCTGTAGTAGAGACCTGTAGAGTCTGTAGTAGAGAGGTATAAATTAGGATTTAATTTAGATATTAACTGTATCTCGCACAAAGCTATGCTTGTATCTGATTCAAGATATAAACACGGTGTGTACAAAATATTTATGACTTATATGTAATTTACCAACTAATGGGGAAATGTAATTATCAGTGTGACCCTGATTTTACACATGCACAGACACACATGTATTCACTTGTCATTTAACATAGATTCATATTCATGTATTGGCAACTTCACATGACAAGGCAAAAACATAATGCATTGTTTGTGTAGATTAATGTAAATCAAAATTATTCCTAGCCATTGTGGAGCATTTCTGTTGCTCTGTTTATTATAAAATGGTCACACAACCTAAAAGGCAGCTGCTGTGTTCTTATGATTTTTAAAAATAAAAATTGAAAAAAATAAATGGAGATATTTGTATATTCTGGACAGAAGATATACTGTTTTACCGGCTTTTCTCAGAAATTAAAGAAATATTAGAACAGTTATTTCAAGATCAACAAGCAAACAAGCAAGTCAAGGTGTTTTTTAATATAAAGAAAAGACGTACAGTTCAGCCTCATATAAAGAGGAAATGTCAGATTCCTTTTGTCTCAGGTCTGCAGTGAAAAGTCAGAGCAGACATCTTACAAGATCTTAAGTGTGTGAAGAATCCATCAGCTTTGTCTTATGAAGATATTTTAGCACCGCTTCAAGTATGATGGAATGTGACTGGATGAATAAAATAATTGTTTATAGACACAGAGGAGTTTGAGTGCCGGGTCCTGTCTGCATGATGTGCATAATGATGCTGCAGTTGTTCCTCAGGTTCAAGAGGTGTAATAAGAGGAGAAGAAAAGTAGACAAATGGACAAATGCACAGACAAAATTCAAGCTTCAAGGTGGCTCTTACATCAACTGTAATGATGTGATGTACCTTTCAAGCTCCTGTCTACAGATAACAGTACATCACATGAAATCGCATGAAAAATCTATGTGATATTACTCCACTCAACAGAGTTTGACATCAAAAGTGTCTAATCAACAACCCTGGTTTTTCTCTGTCACTGTCCTCAATTTATCTTCATTATTAAGCAAGATGTAAATAAATAATTAATGGTAAAGTATTTAGCTGCTGTGTCAAAGGCAGTTTAGTTACAGTAGAAGCCAGTAGACAGCAGCTGCGAATAGAGATGGCACAATACCTCTTTCTTTTTCAATACCAATATTTAAATCTTCAGTATTGTCTGAAACTGATCTGATTTTTACAGGTCTAGTGTTAAAATGAGCTGTTTTTAACTGAAGCGGTTTAACTGATACAGAGCTAACATCACCGTACATGATGTAAGTGTTTAGTATTTCAGACTAGATTTGTTACAGCTCTGGATTGAATTAATCCTTTTCTTCCATCCAATATCTAATCCAGAATTTACTGCTAAATCAGTCAGATACAGATATGATATCCAATAATGGATCATTGTTGTCTCTAGCTGGGAATTTACGGTGTCATTCCAAACATCATTTGGATTCTGTCTTGTCTCAGTCTCGAGGTAAGGTGAACTCAGACATTAGCTGCGTTCCAAAGCCTAGGCTGCAGCCAAAGGTTGTGCAGGTCTTCAGTAGGACTGTTCTTTGAAGGTGCCTCCTTAGTTCTTCACAGAAATGGAGGAGATGTTCTTATGTAGTACAATAAACTACTTATATACAAATACTTCTGAATAAAATATGATATATGAATGATATATGATACATAGGCGAATGCTTTAATTAACCAGTCATTTTTCACTTTATAAGGTAACAAATTCAAGTACAAGAGCAACTTACATTTCAAAACAAGATCTGCTCCAATGGCTTTGTTTTCCACCATTTTCATGGTGCTGTTTCTTTTTCTCATTCGCATCGTTTGTGCACAGAAAGCTGTGGGTAACTGAAGGCCTGGAAGGATACATCTGATGTGTCCTTGGAACGGCCTGCTATGACGTAGCGGCTGAGAAATGCAGCCTACCTCGGCTGCAGCCTAAGCTTTCTGGAACTCAGTTATTGTTTTTTGAGGCCAGCCGAGTATAAGGCCTCTATCTGAGGTAACTGAAAATGTTTTGTATCATTAATCCATTCACAATACAGACATGTTATAGGTACAGCATGTCACTCACAAATTATTTACCCAACTGCAATACTACTACTACTACTACTGCTGCTACTACTACTACTACTGCTACTACTACTACTACTACTACTGCTACTACTGCTACTACTGCTACTACTACTACTACTGCTGCTGCTGCTTCTGCTACTACTACTGCTACTACTACTACTACTACTACTACTACTACTACTGCTACTACTACTACTACTACTACTGCTGCTGCTGCTACTACTACTGCTACTACTACTACTACTACTACTACTACTGCTACTACTACTATTGCTGCTGCTACTACTACTACTACTGCTGCTACTACTACTACTACTATTACTGGTGCTGCTACTACTACTACTGCTACTACTACTACTACTAATAATAAAAATAATAACAATAATAATAATTATTATTATTATTTTTGCATCCATACTGTTTTTTTCACACCAAGTACAAGTATGAGTATGTTTTTTAGTACTTGCTGATATTGATACCTTACTGTATAATCTAGCTGATTTTTAATGATGTTCATTAGCTAGCTATGTTACATTAATTACCTTGGATTGAGTAGCGTTGCAGTGGAGAGTTTAATGTCTTGTGGGAGCATTTTTGTCCTTTGAGCTGTAGTTGAATGTTCTCTAAAACTTGCATACACTGTGAGATTTCAGAAATCTTGTTGTTTGGTGACTCACTGTATGTTTGAATAGATGTATGTTTGACGGTGGTGGATGAAGTACACAAACCATGTACTTGAGTTAAAGTAGGGTTACTCAAAGTAAATAATATTAATTAGTCTGACACTGATGCCGATTAAAATTACCAAAAGCACAAAACACAGAAGCCACATCATTTCCATGAGGTAGAACTAAGTGGCTCTGGCATTTTGCAAAGATTTATTTGCAACATAGTTTAAATAAAAATTTATATAAATTTAAACAAGTTTAAATGTAATAAAAACTTGCTTTAAACACAGGCTCACCAATGAGTTTTCCTTGAATATATTGCATCTGCAGGTCTCTGTTTATAAACATAAACTAGCCAAAATGAATTTACTATAAATGAAAATAGTGTTTGTATAAATTCAGAACAGCCAGCCACAACTGCATATGTGTACATATTTCTATATTGTGGTCTATTTACACAAAGTTTGGTTAGAGTCAAGAGTTTCCATCATTTATGTTGGAATAGACACTCCCAAACTTTTCAACTGTTACACTGTCGCTGAACCGTATGCTGGGTCAGTATGTCCAACAGGTTAATACAAGCTCAAAACAAAGTGCTGTGTCCTAATTGGTGTTCTTGCTTCACACTTCTTTTGTTTTGACATGTTACGTTTTTATACACACATAAACCAAAAGAACGACAGATTTCCCACAATGTAGTGGAGTAAAGTAAGGTATTTGACTTTGAAATATAGTGGAGTGAAATTAAAACGTCACCAAAAATGGAAATACTTCTGTAAAGTACAGATACACAAAAAAAATGCATAAGTATAGTAATGAATTACATTTACTTAATTACTGTCCACCACTGATGTTTGAATAGATCATCATGTACAGACAGTCTACAGTTTATATATTTATATATATATATATATATATATATTGTGCAAACTCTGATTGACATGCAACATGAAATGCAGCCCCTACAGACAGCTCTGCTCTATTTTCTAAAGGCAATTAAAACAGCATATTAACATTTATACTTTGAAATGTTATTCAGTCAGAGTAAATCATCATAAATGGACTTCAGTTGCTCAAATGTCTAACTTTTTTGCCTCTGTTTTGCTGGCCTACATGTTTTCACCCATACTGGGGAAGTTGTTGTGATTGTGTGTGTTTATAAACAGGCTCAAATGGCACAGTGTATTCCTGAAGGGAGTCTGCCAAAGTGAAATATTTAAAGTGATCAATGGCTTTGTATCTGACTGTCCTACTTCACTGTATGAGCAGACCTTCATTCACTGTCAGCTCTAGTCCTTTGTTCATTAGCGTGGCAGTACACACAAGGCTCATGTCTCATGATATTGGCTAGTATCAGATGCTTGTTTAAGTGCATTTTTATGACTATGAGTGGATGAGCATGGTATCAGGCCAAAACTTAATAGCAGTATAAGTTTCAATGCTTTGCTTTTGCTAATAAGCATTGAGTAAGATGCACTTAAATGAGTGTATATATGAGGTTGAAATTCATACTTGGAAAACAATGGGACACCTGTCTATTGTGACCCTTTTGTAATTTAACTTCAAGACTCCTGCTTTACATATTTCCATAAAAACTGTTCTGTGCCAGATGAAGATCTAAATGATCCTTTCTGTGATGGCTTAACTGGGCAAATCTTTTTTCAAATAGATGTTTTATATGGTTTATTTTCAGTTGACTTTAGGTGGTGAATTCTGAATAGGTTTTAAAAAAGAAGTAACAGAGAATAACCTTTAATGTAATAAGAACAACATATGTTACTTGTCATGTTATACAAAATATATTATATAATATTATTTATTAATATACAGTGACTATATAATTAATGACATTTTTTTGCAATGAACCACAAATGAGTTTTGTTGTTTTCACTTTTACATGTGCATTTTTTATAACCTTGATATGTGGGAGTTGAACCCAGGACTTTGAGGCCCAGCACCTTGCTATCCACAGTGCTAATTGGGATTGGTAGCTACAGTGGTCAGACGACAGGAGGTGCCCTGACATACTTCCAGAAATAAACTAAAGACAGAGAGAGAGAGAGAGAGAGAGAGAGAGAGAGAGAGAGAGAGACTGAACAGCTGTGCAAGTGAGCACAAACATAAACATCCAAGTATTTTCACATTTATTTGAGTATAGATATGACTGCTGTATTTGCCAGACTATGGATGCACAAACATGAATATTAATATGTGCTTATCAGTTGGTTCCAGGCAGAGAAAACTGTCAAAAAACACCACCTGACCACCAACCCACACACACAAACACACATACACACACACACACACACACACATGCTGTAGCTGCAGCCGTAAAGAGCCATTGGGGTTCCCCTGCTTTTCCACCAGCTCTAAATGGTAAGCAGTGTCTAGAATCCGAGGCTAACACTGTGTACAGATAGATTTTAACATTCGCTGTAATTTAACCTGACAAAGCTGTTGGTTCCTGAAACAGACGGAGAGAGAGAGACAGAGAGAGAGACAGAGAGAGAGAGAGGGAATGAGAGAAATAATGATGCTGATGGGAGGAGCTGTGTAGTTCATTGGTAATTGAATTTGTTACACACTGAGGAAAATATTGTTCAGCACCAGACACCAATGTTTATTCATGGGAAGTCTCTCATATCCTGCTGAGACAAAACTGACCAATCAGGTGTGACGGATTTGTGAGGAGGCAGTGTTCGTGTGTATCAGCGTGTGTGCGCGTATGTAATAGATTTGAGAGGATAACACTGTCTGTTATTTTATTTGGGTTCACCCTGCAAACCTTTAGCTGGATTTGTCTTGTATGTTTCTTTTTTTCATTGAGATAAATATATTTGTGTGGGTTTATGTATTAAAAACAGCCATCTCTACATAATTCATTTCCAGCATCTCTTTATACCTTAAAATCAAAGAGGCTGGTTTTGCTATTGTATTTAAAGGGGCATCTGCTGCATCTGTTGTAAACATGCCTACTCACCTCCTACAGTGCTGCTGTGGTAGTCCTGAGAGTGAGATTTACAAGTGTAAAGACTAAGAAAATATCTTTCTGATCTGTGTCTTGAAGGTGGGTGGAACTTCTGTAAACCTACAAGTGTTTTGGAGTGGATATATGGGGGATGGCTTTGTCTATGTCTTTTTTTTAAGTTCCCATTAGATGGCTAATGCAGAAGGAAGCCAGATAGCTGAAGTTACCACTAGGAAGCCAAATATCATAGGTGATATTTACATCAGTGATCTTTATCATCATGTGGAGGATTCCCATTGGGTGTTTGGCATAGAGTTATATACAAAGGTTCTGTGCAGGTGCATTTTTTTGTTTATTAAGGTGCAAACAATGTAAATGATCCCTTAAAGCTACAACAGTAGTTTTAAGGTTCAGTTGTGCCCCTTAAATAAGCTTTTCCCAGTGTAAAATTATATATTTGTATCTTTTTATAACTTAATGTTTTAAAACAGAACAATAAAATAAAAAGCCTGGAGACGAGATGGGCTGTGTGGAGTCAATACAACATATGAAATATGATTTAAGTGGATTATGGTACAATTATGTTCTCTGACTAATGGTATTGAGATGTACACTTGATGGTACCACCCCAGCAACAAGAAGGATACTTCCCCAGTGAGAGTTTCGTACTTTTATTTCTGAGATTGTAGATATTGCAGTGAGAAAACAGGCTGATGGATGCAATGCTGTGCTACAGAATACTACATGACATGTCAGATAACATACTGAATGCTAGTTTTAGTTCAGAATGCCTCTTTAAGAGTAATCTATGTAACTGCCCTCTTTTCTGATTGGGTGTCCTGTATAGTGACGTATTTAAAAAGCAGTCCAGGCTGAAACTTATCAGTGTGAAGGGGCAGGGCTAAATTGCTGTAGGGGTCTGTATGTAAATATGTCAGCTTTATTAACATATTAATGAAAACAGTTGTTTGCAGCTTAATCTATATGGACTTTGTGGAGAGTGAATGGTATGTTTTGCAATAACAGTGTTTACATAGTACATTGAATTGATTTATTCTAAAAAATAATTGTCCTTTTCCTTTATATTGGCCTTATAAAAATGCATTATATAATGCAGTTGATGGGAAGATAGCATGAAGATCATCATTACATTTTTTAATGAAACAGGAAAGATGACTGAACTTTAAATTAGTGTTTGAGCCATTTATTACTATATTCATTTACTATTTAATGTCAAAGTACTGCAGCATGATCTCGTGAATTTTGCAATCTGTGCTGCGCTGCCTTAAATTGCCTTTGCTTGTATAAATAGAGCGTGTTTTGAACATCTGGGCTTTCTGAGAATTACCCTCCCTGTTGGTTGAATGATACCTGGTGTGGAAACACTATTTACTGCTTCCACTTGGATCTCTTTGAGGCAACGCACATACGCACACATCAGTGACTTGTGTGTAGTTGTTCTTTATAGACTCATAAATGAATTAATGTGATGATCTTGCCTTGAAACAACTGCATTAGTGAGAATGCTACTGAATGTTGCAGAACACTGTGACATGCCAAAGTGCCATTACATAATGTCTCAGCCAAATGCTTTCTATGAGAGAGCGTGCATGCATATTTGTGTGAATGTGTGTGTGTGTGAGCCTGTATGTGTAAGAGACCCAGTCGGAGCTCAGCTCAGCTGGAAGAAACAACTGAGTTTGACATTTCCACCGTAAATATCAGCTGTTATTTTAGTGTGGCAGCTGGGCGGCTGGCAGGGATGCAGGGTGAACTTTGACTCAGCATGTGTGTTCTGATCTCAGCAGGGCACCGCACCACACACCACCGCAGTCCCAGGAAGATGAGGAACCACCCAGACACACACAGTCCCTGTACATACTCTGTAACCCTCCCAAGCATATGGTGCAGACTGATGCCTGATTTGTATCTGTATGTTCATGTATGCAGTAATGCATCTACTAGGTGTATAAAAATACACCACAGTGTCTCAATCTGAAAGGGATGATATGCAGCAATTTTGGAAAGTTAAAATCAATATTATTATTATTATTATTATTAATAATAAAAATAATAATACTGATAGTAATTGTCACCCATAAAATACAGTACTGTTCAAAAGTCAGAGACCACGTTTCATTTTTATCTCCTTAATTGACCTCTTTCCAAAAAAGTTGAAACAGTATGTAAATTCTGAAGTTGATAAGATAAAACTCTGTCTTTTTACTGCTCATAAATGCATTTAATTAGGTCAAAGTGGATTTGCCACTAACCATAGCCATATATATCCTGCTGTCAGAAGAAAATCTTTTATACCCAATTTGTTTTTCAGTTTCTGACTAAATTCTTTTTGCCATTTACATTGTGTACAAATGAAGAATGGACCAAAAGAAATTGATAATATTGACTTAGAAAAAAGTCTGGTAAGTTTTTTTTACACTTTTTACATTAAAAGTCTTTTTTTTTTTAGCGAAATATATTTAAAAGCCCCAACAACTAAAGGTAATACAAATTTCTTCACTCCTTGTCATGCCTTGCCTTGTTATTACAGCCTCCTTTTCCTTTTAGAGGACTTGCTTTCTTGCTTTTTAAAAGAAATCTGCAGGTATATTTTTCCACACCTCCAAAGTTCAGTTTTAGAATTGACATTTTCTGCTTCTCACTATTCAAGGAATCACAAATACATTTAGTGAGCTTCAGGTCTGGACTCTGGGATGGACAGTCCATTGTTCTGAAAACACCAGCAGCTTTTTTATTTCATCTTCAAAATTTCTCCTTTTTTGTTTGTTTCATTTTCTTAGTAACAGCTTCTTGACAGCTTTTTTTGCAATACTTTACAAACAAAATGAACTATACAGGCTAAATAAATGCAAAACGTGGAAATGAAGAAAGAAAGAAAGAAAGAAAGGAAGGAAGAAAGGAAGGAGATTTAAGGACATAAACACTGCCCATCATCAGAAGTGCCAAAGCTTTAAGTGCTGTTCTTCTGATGTTGACAGTCTTGCATGGCTGTTAAGAGTCCAATTTTCTCTGGATATTTTAAGAATTGTTTAAAGTCCAGTTTTGGTCTAGCTTGTTTTTCTTTTACTTATTTTCCTTTAATTTTCCCTCTTGGTCTCTGATTTTTGCACAGTACTATAGGTGTGTGTAGACATATAAATATGTATTCAGCTTGAATCGTCTGAATCCTACCAAAATAAACAAAACAAATTGTGATGCATTTTTAGATTTTTAGATTTTGTTCATCATAGTGAAATAAAATCAGATTTACTTCCGTAATATCTCCACGCTCATGCACATCCCTGGAGGTACAAATGCCCACCTTTCAATCAGTCCTGTAATTGCAGTGACAGCCTTTGTTATTTTCTCATTTGCACCCATTGATCAGTAGCTATATACAGAATAAAGGCACACCGCACAATAGAGCATTGTAGACTTTACAGTAAAAGATTGAACTCTGCTGCTCACCTGGAAAGGAAATAGATGAAATCATTTTAGGTGCTGACTTTTCTCTAATTTAAAGCTATTTATTACCTGACCCTTACAAGCAGAGCAAAGAATGGCATCAGCTTCACTTGCATTTCTTGAACTTTCTCCCAGCTACATTGTTCCTCTTGTCTATATGAATTCTAAAATGCTGTATATCAAGATGAGCATAGAAAAGAAAACCAGCTGATGTATAATGCACTTTGTCAAAAACATTTTTATGTAAAGCCCACTTAGCACAGTGTATCATGATTTATGGAAAAGAAAGTTCATGAATGTGGAATTTGAATACATATTGGAACATAACCCTATATAATATGTTTTATTTGGCAGTGAAGTGTGTTTATGCCTGTAAACAATATAACATTTGTAAAAAATTACAGATATCTTGGCTAAAAGAATACAGTTAGAAGAACACAGCTAGGGTTCTTGCCTTTTTGATGTGCTCCATACATTGCATGGATTTGCTGATTTGCATCAGCTACACAGCTAATTTAATTTAAAGAAGCACAGATCAGCTGAACTAGATACTGGATGGTAAACACTGAGCTTTGTCAAGGAGAGCTTTGTAAATGGTTAAAAACACGGACACACATAAAATCACAATGTATTGTTTATCTGTAAATATTCTAATATTAAGTTAAAAATGAATTATTATTTTTTTTTTTTTTATTGTTGTTTGAAGAAATAAATTCTAACTGCCCAAATAAGTACTGTATATGTTTGGAAAAGGTGTGTCACATGTGATGTGATATGATACGATAATCACAGACATGTTGACAAGTCTTAATCTAGTGTTCAGTATATGTTGTTTGTCTAAATGTCTGTAGACACCTGCTCATCCAGCATTTCTTCTGAAATCAAGGGTATTAACAGTGAGTTTGCCACCCTTTGCTGCAGCTTTCCACTAAGTGTTGGAACACTGCTGAGAGGATTTGATTGCATTTAGCCGCAAGATCATTAGCGAGGTCAGATATTGGTGTCAGACTGCAGGTAATGGTGGGCCTGATCAATAAGAGTCCTGTCTGGATTGTGGGCCCTCCAAAACCCTCGCTAATAAACTGATTTTGATTTTTCATTTTGCTATTTTTTAAATAAATCACTTCCATGAAAGTTCTGCTTATCTGCCGGTTGTTTATATAAATATATGTGTATTTGCCTGCTTCCTGCTCCCATGCCACCTCCACCTCAAAAGCAAAAATGGTTTAATCCTTCGGCGCGCAAATGTATTATGTAAAAATCATGGCTAAAGAAAGCAGTCAGTGGCTTTCACTAATTCTGAAACCAAAGCTGAAATCAGGATTTCAAGGATCACAGAGAGCGAGAAGGGTAATAGAGGGCGGGCATCTGCTGACGAGTTTCTAGCAGAAAACAGGTGAGCTTGAAGGGCCAAACTGTACATATGTTGCGGTAAACTAAGCTAACTTGCTAATTAGTAACTAGCTAGTAAACAGTCAGTCATAACAAGCACACACTGATAAAGATGTAGAATTTGTGCAAATGCAGCTAATAAACACATTAATAAACTTGACAAAATGACTTAAAGCAAGTACAAATAGCTACAAATAAGTGAAATAGTCTTAAAATGAGCTTATAACAATCTCAAAATTAGAAATATTAGATAAATGGACTAGATTTAAGATGATTTCACTTGTCAAGATGCCATTTTTTGCAGCAAAAACATAATTCACCTTACTGATTGTTAGCTGTTTTAGTCTGAAATGAATAACAACTAACCTCATAAAGAAATACCGCATAATAAGCACATTTTTTTCTTTTCTTGTTGATTTGGGAGGGGAGCTGGGCGCACTGCTATGCCAAGGGCCCAAAATTAGGTGATATGCCTCTGGTAATGGGGGCGCCTTAAAGTAGCTGAATTCACTAATTAGAAGTGATGTCTAGATTTTGGATACATCCTGTCCATACAGTGTCTGTTATTTTCATTCATTCTAACTCATTCTGAGGATTGTCTGGTCTTGGCTTAAACATGACAGAATCCCTTTAGAAAGTGCTGTTCCTAATACGAGGCTAATCACAGGATTATTTTTGGAAATTACGTATAAAGGACACTCCCATGACTCATGCAGTAAACACTTTAATATTTTTATTCTTTTGATTAATTCCGTGGTACTTAGGGCTCTGAGGATTTTCATTCGGTGAGAGGCAATAGACGGTAGACAACTACACAAAAACGGAGCTAACCTATGTAATGACCAACAAAATGGTCCTGACTTTACACAAAATCTGTACTAAATCAAATGAGCAGAAGTATTTTGTCTTGGATACTACGGTTAATGTTACGATCAGATTTTTTATAGACTTGGAAAATTTGGAAACAATTTATTTGAATCCTGCTACATATTACTGATATAACCACAAAAAGTTCAAGATGAGCTTCGATTTCATGAGTTATTGTGACAGACTACGCCCAGTATTATAACAGAGTCGTGTTTCCATTACTGGTAATTGTCATATGTCATAATGTTTAATGTCATGACATAAAACTTTTCTGTTATGACAATTAACAGTAATGATTAGGCCTTTCACAATCATGAAGTTTTTTTATGATTAATTGCCATATAAATAACTGCGATCAACAATTTAATTGTCTCTTGTCAGAAACAGCTTGAGCACAAACATTATTTACTACTGCTGTCTAACAAACATCAAATAAACAAACATCAAAACAACAAATAAACAAACATTACTCACTGCTGCCGTCTAATAAACATCAAATAAAGAAACATCAAAACATCAAATAAACAAACATTACTTACTGCTGCTCTCTAGGAGTGTTGTTAACAAACATCAAATAAACAAACATTACTCACCACTACCCACTAGTGGTTTTATTAACAAACATCAAATAAACAAACATTACTCACTGCTGCCGTCTAATAAACATCAAATAAAGAAACATCAAAACATCAAATAAACAAACATTACTTACTGCTGCTCTCTAGGAGTGTTGTTAACAAACATCAAATAAACAAACATTACTCACCACTACCCACTAGTGGTTTTATTAACAAACATCAAATAAACAAACATTACTCATTGCTGCCCTCTAAAACCTGGGGCAGTCGTGGGATGGCAGTTAGGGAACCAGCCCTGTGATCAGAAGGTTGCCAGTTCAATCCCCTTGGCTGACAGTCCATGATTGAAGTGCCCTTGAGCAAGGCACCTAACCCCCAGTTGCACCCCGGGTGTCGCGGATAGGGCTGCCTACTGCTCTGGGCAAATGTGCTCACTGCTGGCTAGTGTGCATGTATGTGGGTGTTTCACTGCACAAATGGATTAAATGCAGAGGTCTAATTTCACAGTGTGCAAACACAGTGACAGATAATTCTAATTCTGTTCTAAAGATGTTATAGCCCCAGTCAGAAGTTAAGACTTTTTGCTGTTTTAATAGACCTAAAACATGGCTCAATAAACACCCAGTTTACATTCTATTTGTTGCAACATCAGCATATCATTCTAGAAGAGAACAACTGTGGAAAATAACTGCAATTAGCAAAAGTAACTTAGATCAGCTGAAATAACTGTGATCTGTAAATTATGTAGTAATTGTAAATGACCTACTAATGGCAACAAACACTTATGTTACTGAACAAATGTCACGACAACTTATGACAACACATGACATGTTTATGGCATAGTTCTATCAATGTTATGCAGCAGGGTTCAAGTAAAGTGTTGCTAAAAATTCTCTGTCTATTGTTATATAATACAAACTGGACATATGACAACCCCCGCTTCCTGATGTGTTAACAAGAAGTATGTTTTCACTCTTCTGCATGAGAGTGAAAACAGTGGACGGTGCAGCAGCCAGCAGAGTCTGGATGAGCTCAGATCTTCCACATAGCATGAGGCACTGCTCAGAAATGCATACCTCCACACTACCATGCATCTAGAGAAATGCTCAACTCTGACTAACCTCTTCTACTTCAGCAGAGAGAGAAAAAAAAAACTTTGCGAGACTAACACTACAATCAAAGAGTCATTATGCTGTTTTCGCCTCACTGCTGAATAATAACAGTGCTAATGTGACAGGATGTGACGGTTCTGTTTCAATAACAGTCAGAATCGGAGGAGAGCAGGAGGGCTAAGTGCTCAGCGCGGAGAACCGCCAGCGGTGAGAGACACACTGATGCTTGGAATGACAAGGTGGTTGCCATGGCAACACAACAGCTCAAAGTGACGCCAGAAGACAAGTGCATCAGAAGGGCTCTCCAGTGGACAAAAGAGAGTGTGGGGAATGCACAGAGAGAGAGAGAAAGAGAGAGAGGGAGAGAGAGGGAGAGAGGGAGAGAGAATTAGGCAGAGAGAGTGGAAGAAAGCTAGAGAGAAAGAGAAAGGATGGGGGAGGGAGGGAGAGAGACAAGGAGGGAGAGAGGATGAGAGACAGAAAGAGTGAGAAAGAGAGAGATAATGAGAAAGAGTGAAAAAGAAAGGTTGCTGGTCTGATGGCAATGAGTCTTCTTAATAAAGAGATGAAAATGGAGGTGGGTGCAGCGTGGGAGAGTGAAAGGGCAGGTTTGTAGTGCGCACTTTACAGAGGGCTGCCTCTCTGCTTCCTGCTGCCGGGCCTGATTGGCACATTAGGCAGCACAGCTATGCGTCTCAGCAGCGTGGGCTTAAAAATCCTTCTTCTAGCGAGTCAAAGGGGGCTGCGCTGAAGTGAAAGACAAACCTGGGGAGCCTGAAATACTGGTCTAATTTAAGAACTGATGGGGGCTGACAAATCACACAGAACAATCGCAAAATATATTTACCTCATGTTGGATTAAAGAAGGCCTTTTAACAATATATACCAACCACACAGGACACACACAATAGACAGACAAGGACACAGTGTATCCACCTACTTCTTTTCATTATTGGGACTGGAGTAGGTCCTTAAGATTAAACAAGTCTGGGTGTGTGGATGTCTGACTGCTTGTAATGTGTGTGTGTGTGTGTGTGTGTGTGTGTGTGTGTGAAGGGGTGAATATGAGCATGTGGGTGTACGTGTATGTGAGTAATCATGGATTTGCGTGTGCATCTGTGGGTGAGGTAGTGTGGGTGACAGAGAGTGTGTGTCTATGTGTGTGTGTGTGTGTGTGTGTGTGTGTGTGTGTGTTTAGATGTGACAAGCAAGTGATAAATTAAAGGAAGAATCTGAATAAGTGAATGGAGAGAAAAAACAAGTGTAGATGCTTTTGTACAGGTGTACTGCCTGATATAACTAAACTGTTTACATCCTACTATGTTCTGTGGGATATCATCACTGTCCAAAGAAAAAACAAGTATCTCCAAAACAGTCACTTTACAGAAGGGGGCAAAAAAACTTTCTTTAGATTCAAATTAAGTAAACATAAAAAGATTTTATTTCAAGCAATTTTGGAGCATTTCTATTTGTTCATCTTGAAAATTTCACACAATGTAAAGGAAGTCAGCCAAGTAATGTAAAAACTAAACATAATAAAAAAGGAGATACATGTTGGACATCGATGACACATAACAAGACTAGGCAAGCCTAGTTATAGTGGATCGGCATCAGCTGTGTGACATTTTTTGTTTATGATACAGGATGTAATGTAAGATGCGACATATTTTGAAGTGACTCGCTATTTTAGCATTATCAGTTTTTAAAATCACATTTATTTGGCAATGTAACATTAGCTCAGTTGAATTCAACATAACATCACTGTAAATAATAATAATAATAATAATAATAATAATAATACCCCACGACCCAGAGGGAGAAGCGGCTTAGAAAATGGATGGATAATAATAATAATAATAATAATAATAATAATAATAAAATAGTTATTGTCACTTATTGTTCAAGTGAATCAGGTCACAGCAAAGACCCAGGTCCCTTTCATACCAGCAGGTAATTCAGAGAGCAATTTTACTCAACCCCTTCCTGATTTTAGTGAACCTGTGGCTGTGTTTGTGATTGTTAGTGTCTTGTGACTATTTTGAACTAAAACAGGCATTTTCTAATGAGCTGATTTTAAGTAAAAACTGTTTTACTTGAGGTCTGTTCAACTGGCTGCCGGTATTAGATGCACAGCCTGCTGTTGTTGCCTCAGGAAATGGGGGTAGGAACTGTATCACTTTTTGTCTCGTTGACTTGAATCTTAGTTTAATTTATATACCGTATTTGATCCAACACAATCAGAAATATATATTACCACTGAATATTATGGAGTTCAGTAGTGCAAAAACCATAGGCACTGTTTTAAAGAGACATGGAAAAAGGTGATATGATTAGATGAGTCATGCTTCAGAATATTATTGGTGGGCAAGTGGATGTGTGGTACATGCCAAGAGAATGATATAGGCCTGAATGATTGACCCCTACAGTAAGGGGGTCAGTTGGCTCTGTTATGCTGTTAGAAGTATCTTGCTGGCAACATTTGGGTCCACATGCGCCCTTAGAGACAAGGGTCACTGCACAGCCATACAAAGTTATTCTAACTGCTCACCTTTATTCTATGATGAAACATTTCTGTCCTGGTGATCTCTTCCAGGATAACGAAGCTCTCAACAACCAGGCCTGAGGGGTCATTGAAAATTTTCAGTGACCACTCAGGCAAATCTCAATTTAAAACTTCAATTGAGAGAATATCCTTTGGAAAAGTGGTGTTCTGTCCTACCAGTACAGTTCCAGAGATTATAGAATATATACTAAGGCGCACTAAAATTCCAGTGGCTTGTGGTGTCCTGTCACCTTAATAACATTTTACTCATTATGTTGTTTCTTTCCTTGAATTCATCATTTGGAAGGCGTGAGGGCGAGTGCAGTATTGTGTGCGTGTGTTTGAGACTGAGCATGGGTGAGTGCGGCCAGTGAGCGTGGGTGCCTGAGAGTATGTGTGCGTGTGGGTGAGTGAGCATGTGTAGGAGCACTCATAAACCGCTGCTCGTCTCACGTGAGCAGCCTGAGTGAGTGTGTGACAGGAGAAGAGCGGTGTATGCTTCTGTGGAAGAGGCTTGCGACTCCTGCTCTCTTTGAGAGCGTTGTGTTTATTTTCAGAAGCTGCACCCTGACAAAAAGGTCACGGTGATGGAGGATCTCTCTTGTGGAGAAGAAGTGAAAATCATCTCTGGGCTGTCAGGTCGCAGCCGCAGCACTACTTGACTGAACTCAGCAGTGCCTCATTTCCCAAGAGTCACCTGTTCTCTCTGACATTGTGCTTTTAGGGTTCTGTCGAGGGAGAGTCTCAGTTGGCGAGGAACAAAATCAAAGTGACAGAGGCTTCTGCCCTTGTGCAGGTAGCCACCAGCTTTCACTGTGTCAGAGAGGAGATACAGAGCTTTGAAAGAGAGCTGTTTTGGACTGAATGCAGTCCAACAAAATTCTGCCCAAACTTGACCCCAATCCGATGTGAGTCCAACCAAATTACCTATCACCAATAATGGAAAAAGGTCAACATTCTTAAAGGGGAATTCCATGGACTTTTCAAAACTTCAGAGTGGTTTATGAAATGTGAAGTTCTTTACTCTAGAGACACTTACTGAGTCAGAAGTGTTTACAGTGGTGCTGATGGGAACCAGACATCTAACAAGTTTAATGCCTCTAAAAGGTCCCTCAGAAAAAGTTATTACATGACATGACTATGAATACACTGCCTGATGCCTGAGCCATTGTTGCATTGAATTTTTTCTTTTTTTAATCCATTCATGACAGTCCCCAAAGAAAAATATTTTTTCCTGATTTTCCTCTATGTTACTATCATCATCAATTTCATATAAAACTCAGAAGACACCTGTATGTTCACTACTGTTTTTTTTGTTTGTTTTTTTTTACATGGATAGTGATAGGAACCAGACATTGAAAGTGTTTAATGCTTTCTCAAGAAAAACAATTACTTGAAATGTTTATACTAGATGCCTAAAATATTATAAAATATTGCTCTCAAAACCTGATTGTGAAATTAGGTTTTGAGAGCAACTTTAAATACATTTGTGGTGGAGAGGTACATGTAGGACATTGTAAGCGAAAACAGATTTACCGCTATTGTACCTTCAACAACAATACATATTAAACTAAGAAAGCACATTTCAGTAGTCTATTTGTAAATAAAATGGTCAATTTTCAATCATGTTTTCTATCACCACTACTGTGAAGAAACCTGAGCCAGTAAGTTTCTCTACAATGTGTCATTTCACATCACACTACTACATGACTTTGTTCACAGTTCAAGGACTGAATACAGAAATTTTGAAAAATCAGTGCGTCTCTGAGCAAAAGCAATTGAGTGATCTAAGCATGTACATGTCCAAATCTACCTCTTATAGTCTAGCCAATATGAGCCTGGACCACAGGTTTTAAGCTTAGCGTGACTAAGATATTAGTTGGACCATGATGATTCAAATACATGATTGTACCAAAGCAGGGTTTGTTAGACTATTATTAAACTACTGGTGTGCATATAAACATTGACATACAGTGAACACCATATAGTATCCCATTTCTTATTTTGGCATTCAAATAATTTTGCTGAGTCAAGTACATTCTTGAACCTAGCACCCTGAGGTCTCTTACTGTCTACATACGAATGTCACTGATGTCACCAAATTGCAGATTTTTATGAGAACCGGAGGGCTTTGTCAAAACCATGCACGGTCAAAACCATGAGTGACTCCAGCATGCCAGGTTTAAAATTGAAGAGACTAAATTTAGGGAGGAAGAGTAAAGTAGCAAGAAAAGCAGCAGTAAATGCAGGACAAAATGTATTGAAGGGAGACCACAAAGGGAGGCTATGAGAAACATGGATGTCCACTATGAACAAACCCAAAAAAAGTTTTGAAAAAAAAAAAAAAAGATATCTGAATCAGGACATGACTACATTCTTTAGGTTTGGTCAAATATTTCAGGCTCCACTTTGAAGAATTAGTGCTTTGAATTCTGTGTTTAGAATTCTCTTTAAACTTTTCAGGTCTAATTTCAGTGCCTAGAAAGCAGACCCTAAAATAGCTAAATCGGAAATAACCCATTTTTCTACAATTGGCTCACTGTTTAGGAATTTGGTAAATAGTACACTCTGGTTGGAAATGATCTAGGATTCAGCCAGCATCGCGTTTGTGAGGGTAACCATTTTGGCAGTGAGTGGAAGAGCTGGCAGACTTTGTCCGCAAAGAGCATGACATCTGCTGTGGGGTAAAAGCAACCTAATTCACTGCTTGTGTCAACACATCTTCGTCAGAGACTCCCTTCAGCTAACACCTGACATCTGTCCACAGAAAGGCACTGACATGTTATAGCATATGTGCCTTTAATATGTTGTCAAACCAAGCTAGTAAGCACCTCAGTAGAAAGTGATCAACAGTGCTATCATATTCCAAACATCTAGGGCAAGGTGCTTCGTATTTGTAACAGATTTTACATAAACAGGACATTCGTGGCATACTGCGTGGATAGGTTATTGAACTGGTACAATCCAGAGATTGTTTTTTTTCTGTTTTTCCAGCTTTTTGTCTTCAAAACTGGCTAACATGACCACGGAAGATGTTTAATTAGAATTATTTTGATGTTTGTAAAAGAATATATAATTATAATTCATATGGTAAACATCCAGTAAACAATCTCTGTGACTGTACACAGTTATGACTTGAAACACAAAAGCAGTAGAAGAAATAATGTTAGATAAAAAACACAAAGTAAATGGCAAGCAATATGTGCAAATGTGTCTAGGGAACAAATGAAAAATATGATTAGGGAATATAATATCTTATACTATCTTATAGGAGCTTTACATTAAACATAATATAAGAAAGCTGTAAAATATAATCTATTGTACATATTCATAGTAATCTACTTTTGCAAAGAAGCGCTATTGCTGATGAACTACGTCTCTACTTTGATTGAAATTCCTCTTGACATATATTAAATTTCTGTGTTACACATCAAATCATAAGCTGTTCAACTAATGGGAGTGGTGGGTCAACAGGGTCATATATTGAAGACTTTGGTCCGAAGCAAATAAATATGTAGGCTACCTCAAAGTCAATACATCATTTAAACCAGCCACAAATAAAATCTAATGCTAATATTATAGATGAATCATAATGGTATGGAAAAAAGAATTTACAACTCAGTCACAGTAGCTGGCTACCACTAGAGTTTGGCACGTGTTATTTCAGCAAAGACAGTCTCTCAGGCTTCAGCTCCCCCTACTGGATTGGAGGTCTGTCAACAGGTGGATGGCTCTAGTGCAGGTGATACTGCAGTCAGACCTAACTGTAGGAGCCTCCAGCTCACACTTGTCCATCATGAAGACATTCACAGTATTAGGTTGGATTGGTGCCAGCTACTGCCCTTCAGTTTGCTGTCACTCTGCCAGCCTCCTCAACCTCTGCCGTTGCCTCTTCACCTGAAACACATTTAGTTTCCACATTTGTTACGTCATGGCAGTTAGCATTGCTTCATCCTCTGCATGTTTGAGCATGATGAGAGCTTGATAGCTTGATATCTCATTACATACACTCTTAAAAATTGAGCTGCCAAAGGGTTCTTTGAAGGGATGTCACGAAACTGTGTATCCCAGGCTGGTCCTCAGGGCCTCCCAAGTGGTCCACATTTTTGCTCCAACTTAAGTCACAATACATAGGGATTAAGGAAAAATGTGGTCCGTCTGGGTGGTCCCAAGGACCGATTTTGGAAAGATTACCTTAAAAAAACAATTGTTGGATCCATTAACCACTTTTTGCTGCCAAAAATGAGACATTCTTCACAGAAGCAATGATTGTTCTTCTGTCTCCCTAAAAACCCTATTTGGAACCTGTATTTTAAGAGTGTACTGTTATGCTTTTGACCTGTCTAAATCAACAGACCTCAAGGTTTTATTCTAATAAAACTTGTTCATTGGGTATTCTCACCTGCTTTCTTGGCCTGGGTGTCTCTGGTTTCATCTGTAGGGCTCAGGTCATCTGGAGGCCATCGCAATTCCCCACTCTCCACGTCTCCACTTTCAGTGGGCTCTACCACGATGGATGGCAAACGCTTGGACAGCTTAGGGTACCGCTCATGAGAATCTGGAAAAACCTGTAACACGGGAGTCATTGGAGTCACTCGTTTCTTGAGTTATGGCTTCTTGTCATGCATGCAAGATCAATAAGGTTATAACAATTTTTCCCCAAAATATCCCCACAGATTATCAAGGGTTTAGAGCAGCAAGATCTCATTAGAGCATGGAGGCATGCACACACTGCTGAAAGTTCTTGAAGTGAATTAACAGGCTTAAGGCAACCGCAATCCATATTCAGCCCTGAAGAGTTCAACACTCCGCTTTGAATGTCTATGCACGTCCATTATGGCCAATCAGAGAGTCTGTTGCCGAGGTGATCGCTCTGGATAAGAATAAACACATGTTTACAGACTGTTCCCCACTGTGTGCTACTCCAAAGCCTCCATTAAGAGCAGCAAGATGGGTCTCAATAATGAAATGTCCAGCATTCACCTCACAGCATGTATACGTCCTTTGACCACGCCACATCTCTGTTTAGAGTTCAGGAGAGCAAGACGCGACTTGAATCATGTATGATTATTTCTAAAGTGCACTTGTGAAGTGATGGAGATGAAAGAGAGAAAAAGAGAGGGACGGAAGACAGGAAAGGGTCATGAGACTGTGACAAGCCATAACGATAAATACAGAAAGGCATATTGACCAAGCTCCAGAAAGTTCTTTATATTAGCCGCCATCATGAAACAGATGGGAGATATGTAGGATCTATTCAACTGCATGTATGAGCAGTGTTCATTCATGCACACGCACACAAAAAATGTAATGATGATAATTTCCTGAATAGATTGTGACCTTTCGAATCTCTCCCAAGCTTGCTGGAAGCAATCAGAATTCATCTGGTCTTTATGAGCATACAGACATCAGATGGGCTTTTAGGGGGCAATGAGAACAAAATGAAAGGGACAGCAATCAGGCTGAAGTGATGGAGGTGCAGTCAGAAATAGATCCTGTCAACAGAGAGCAATGGAGGAACATTTACACCTGTCAGCCATCCGCAGGGACACTGGGGAAGCAGAGATGAGAGAAGGAAAGAGGCAATGGAGACACCTCACAACTCTGAGCATAGCCTGTGTTCCTGCACGCATGTGTTCTGTGTGCCTCTGTGAAATGAACATGTCTCAGCAATTTCTTTGACTGTATGAACTAGTTTGAATTCAGCAAGTGTCCCTGAATCATCCTTTGTATATGATGATAAAGAGCATTAATATAGTTAATAAGAGGATGTACAAATCTATAGTAGATAAACCGAAGTCTCAAACATTCAAATGGTAGCAAAAGGTTCACTCGATTTTAAAGGATTTTACCATATAATCCTATGCATATGAGGCCAAAATTCATGAATTCATGATTATGAATAAAAAAAAGTCAAACTAAATCAGTGTCACGATTGGTCCATCCCAGTCCTGTCCATGTGCTTTGTGTTGTGGTCTTCAGTGTGCGTTTGTTTTGGTCCAGCCCCCTTGTTTGTTGACTCCACCCCTGATTGTTTTCATCTGTCCCTCGTTATCCCTGTTTTATAAGCCCTGTGTTTCTGCTTTGTCTTTGCTGGTCTTTGTTTGATTGTGCTGTTTGTTTGATGTGTTGTTTGAACTGTTTGAACCATTTTAACCTGTTTATTGTTTGTCAACATGTCTGTATATCGTTCTATCTGTGTTGGCTCTATGACCCTGGACTGTTTTGACCATGATCCTGGATTTGCCCATGATAAAAGTCGCTTATCTCAGCACGTGCATCCGCCTCCTCGCTCCCCGTTACTCTTCTTCTTCTTTTGGCTGCTCCCTTTAGGGGTCGCCACAGCTGATAATCTGCCTCCATCTTGCCCTATCTACTGCCTCCTCTACTCCTCGCTGCCCGTTACAATCAGTTCAATCAGTGAAAAAATTCATTGAATATTCTTTGTCTGATACTCTTCATAATTTCCCCCAAATGAACACAAATAGCATTCAATGACAATGATAACACAGCGTATTGCTATGTCTGTTAGGAAGTTTTTCCTTTATCCGTTATTCCATTGCTGTGAGGTTAATTACAGAATGAGCTCTGGAGTCAAAGTAAATTGTTATCAAACTTAAAAAAAGAGAAAAAAAACAACTACATACATTGCAGATTTTATCAGTAATGTCTTAAATTGCAGGTTAAAGTAATACAACTTTGGAGTATAATAGTGGGAAAGGGGATGATGATCATAAATGTAAACAATGCAAATATCCAAATGTGACTTTACTTTGTAATTTGTACTGTTATACATTTCCAAAATAAAAATGATTAAACAAACAAAAAAAAGCAATACAACTTGAACAGGTCACCTGAAAACCGATGTTCTGGTCTCCAGATGCTCCATAGTCTCCAACCGCCGTCTCACAGGTGTTCATCACCTCCGTCATAATGTCCTGCACACAAAAAGCCTCAAATAAGAAATGACAAGGAAGCGAACTCTCCAGCACAAAACCATTACTGTCAGAAAGCTCAGCCAATGCATCCATGCTCTCATTTGCCTATGAATGCGGTGGAGCCTGAATCAAACCAGCCACCCGAAATAACCACAGCTGGGTTATTTTCTCAGTTCTAAATGAGTGAGACCAGCCAAAAATATCCTTTCCAGCTTCCACATCTTGAGGGCTTGCAATGGTTCATTTGGCTGCTGCCTATTCAGATCAGCTAATCAACCGATTAGAAGTTGAAATTGTATTCGCACAATATCGAGCCCACTGATGGCTACAGAAACCAGAACTTTGAGAATTCATGAAAATACATTTGAAATGTACCAAACAGTTTTGTCTGAACTAAATCAGAGAGGAAGATATTTTTGGTCTCAGCTGCAGAAATCAGAGCAAATAAGGAGGGCAGTTTGGTTTGTGGACATCATCCCTGATCTTTTTGGGGAACATTTCAAAACCCTAAGTACTTCCTTCAAAAATAACTAGGATAGTCTGTCTTCCTCAGCCCAGACTGAAATCCTTAATATCTGTAAAAATGGCACAACTACATATAGAACTTTTTTTACTATTATTTTCACTGCCTGTCAAATCACAGCACAGTCTTGTGGAATTCCATTATGCAGTTCACCTCCAAGTCCATAATGTATGCTACTTCTGTTATAGGTTTGTTATATTTACCTCAATAACTGTTTTTTGAATCAGGTATAGCTGTCATTCATGATGTATTAGTATGAAGCTTCTGACTGATGCTATGCACCGATATCTTACCCTTATTACAACATCCATATCAATGTGTTATGACTGTTTTCTTTTCAGTGTTCAAAGTCATCAGTATAATAGATCAAATTACATTTCCTGATGTGAAATTCAATGTTTGATCCCATTTGCATAGGAGCCTCTCATTTTATTAATAGTAAAAAGACATTTTGAGTATTGCCAAATGTGTATGCTCATCTGATTCATCAGCTTGGCCAAGAGATCATCTTGCTGTCCCTAAACAAATCTTGAATACCTCTAGTTGAATCTAACATACTGTACTTTAAATGAATGAATGAATGATCCCAACACTAGTCCCTATCGAATGGCAGTAATTTGAATTCTTTCTAAGTAAACAGCCATGTGCTATGGTGCCATGGATAGTGCCATGGTCAGTAAATATACATGGTGATGTCTCAGTAATTAATATTGCTTTTAGCATTTTTGAGGACCGCTCACAGACAGCACTGAACAACGCCACAGTAAGGCACTCTGCAGCTTTTTACTAAGTGATCTTAGCACCTACTTGCATTTACATGGATTGCTCAAATTGTCATCTTCAAACTGTCCAGTTCGGCAAGGCCGAGTACTGGCCTACACAAATATTTGACACTTGAACTGATCAAAAATAAATTTTAAAAAGTTGACCTGATAGCCTGCAGAAAGGCAGCTTGGGGTTTTTCATAGCTGTTGTGTTTTTAATTCTCCATAAATGTTGAAACCTTGTCTAAGGCTACCTGACTCAGACTGTACATTTCCTACACAGTGCTGCATAATCATGTAGAGTAAATGTAAGGTGGCATTTTCTCCACTGACATGAGACAGATAATTTCCTGTTAGTCTTTGTCTTTCCTTAAGAAGAGAAGTCATGGCCAGGCAGCAAGACATTTTTACATTTGAATAAGCTTAAGGATCTGTGCTTATCATTTTTAAAACTATGGTAACATTTTAATTATAGATTATTATAGATGCTTTCTAGATACTCAACTCGCAGTGAAGTTTATTAATTAAATGTATTAAATACATTTTTCTTAACCCTAACCCCAACACTAACCTAATCCTAAACCTAAATCTGGTCCTAAACCCTAATCCTGTCACTAAGCCTAGTACTCTTGAGAATCAACTGTTTCACTCAATAGTTTGTAAAGAATTTGAACATTATATATAATCTGTGAAGGGCTGTCTACATAAAGTGGAATGTGTATTAATATTTCCATGATTTTCATTGGGGCAGTACAAGGGGGATGCCTTCCCCACTGAAAAACAAATCATCCCACTTTTCAATCCCTATTAGCTTAATGTGATATTGTTATAGCTGTAATATAATCATCGTGTGATACACTCTGAGATGTCTACTATAGATTCCATCCATATTTGAGAGGTACAGTGCATCCGGAAAGTATTCACAGCGCTTCACTTTTTCCACATTTTGTTTTGTTACAGCCTTATTCCAAATTGAATTAAATTAATCTTTTTCCTCTAAATTCTACACAAAATACCCCATTGTGACCATGTGAAAAAAGTTTTCTCGAGAGTTTTGAAAATTTATTAAAATTAAAAAACAAAGAAATCATATTTACATAAGTATTCACAGCCTTTGCCATGAAGCTCAAAATTGAGCTCAGGTGCATCCTGTTTCCACTGATCATCCTTGAGATGTTTCTACAGCTTAAATGGAGTCCACCTGTGGTTGATTGGACATGATTTGGAAAGGCACACACCTGTCTATATAAGGTCCCACAGTTGACTGCATGTCAGAGCGCAAACACCAAGCATGAAGTCAAAGGAATTGTCTGTAGACCTCCGAGACAAAATTGTCTCGAGGCACAAATCTGGGGAAGGATACAGAAAAATTACTGCTGCGTTGAAGGTCCCAATGAGCACAGTGGCCTCCATCATTCGTAAATGGAAGAAGTTCGGAACCACCAGGACTCTTCCTAGAGCTGGCCGGCCGTCTAAATTGAGCGATCGGGGGAGAAGGGCCTTGGTCAGGGAGGTGACCAAGAACCCAATGATCACTCTGTCAGAGCTCCAGCGTTCCTCCGTGGAGAGAGGAGAACCTTGCAGAAGGACAACCATCTCTGCAGCAATCCACCAATCAGGCCTGTATGGCAGAGTGGCCAGGCGAAAGCCACTCCTTAGTAAAAGGCACAAGGCAGCCCGTCTGGAATTTGCAAAAAGGCACCTGAAGGACTCTCAGACCATGAGAAACAAAATTCTCTGGTCTGATGAGACAAAGATTGAACTCTTTGGTGTGAATGCCAGGCGTCATGTTTGGAGGAAACCAGGCACTGCTCATCACGAGGCCAATACCATCCCTACAGTCAAGCATGGTGGTGGCAGCATCATGCTATGGGGATGTTTCTCAGCAGCAGGAACTGGCAGACTAGTCAGGATAGAGGGAAAGATGAATGCCGCAATGTACAGAGACATCCTGGATAAAAACCTGCTCCAGAGCGCTCTTGACCTCAGACTGGGGCGACGGTTCATTTTTCAGCAGGACAACGATCCGAAGCACACAGCCAAGATCTCAAAGCAGTGGCTTCAGGACCACTCTGTGAATGTCCTGGAGTGGCCCAGCCAGAGCCCAGACTTGAATCCGATTGAACATCTCTGGAGAGATCTGAAAATGGCTGTGCACAGACGTCTCCCATCCAACCTGATGGAGCTTCAGAGGTACTGCAAAGAAGAATGGGCAAAACTGCCTAAAGATAGGTGTGCCAAGCTTGTGGCATCATATTCAAAAAGACTTGAGGCTGTAGTTGCTGCCAAAGGTGGTTCTACAAAGTATTAAGCAAAGGCTGTGAATACTTATGTAAATATGATTTCTTTGTTTTTTAATTTTAATAAATTTTCAAAACTCTCGAGAAAACGTTTTTCACATGGTCACAATGGGGTATTTTGTGTAGAATTTAGAGGAAAAAGATTAATTTAATTCAATTTGGAATAAGGCTGTAACAAAACAAAATGTGGAAAAAGTGAAGCGCTGTGAATACTTTCCGGATGCACTGTATACTCCAAGTTACCCTGGATGTTTTGGAAGTTCTTCATGTCAAACCAACAAGTTTGATCAGGTAAAAGCAAGCATGTACACCTTTCATTAGGAAACATCTAATGACTGTAGAAGTATGAGAAGCTTATCATTGAGGTCGGAACAAATCCTTTTCTCCTAGAAAAAGTAATGTTACCACTTCTGTTGGTCTGTTTGTCATGACATTTTGACGCAGTGTGACAACAAAAATGAAGAAAAGAAGTTTTGTTCTGACAGTGACGTTATACTTTTTTGCTTTAGGAAATAAAGGGCTGTCTGTCACAGGATAAGGTGGTATGTCATCAAAAATGCTTTTATTCCATAGACGTTGTAACCATAATATACCCTGCAGTCATTTGTTCCACCATCCCACTAAGTATGCTGAGTGTAACACGGACTTCTTGACCATGTTGGCCTAATCTCTGATGTACACAAATGTCGCCTCAGCATTGTACGTTAATCTGACTGCAGACCTGTTATCAGTTCGGCATTTACATGGATAACGTCAGTCTCTTCAGGGCCTACTGATCTGAGATAAGGTGAGCGAGGAGGCTGAAGGGGCGTGTCATGAGCTTTGATGTGCCGAGCCCATAAGCTTGAAATAAGCTTCAGAGGTGACAGGTGAGACAATGCTATCCGCAGCTAGATAAGTTCCACTTTAACAGATTTTTCCTTACTTATCCTCACTGAGGAGGAGCTGATCCTGGCATTACAGCTTATCGTCCCTGATACAGGTGTCAGTGTAGTCTGTTCACTCAGAGAGAAAGAGAGACTGAGGATGAATTGGGTGGGGTGAGTGAGTGAGTGAGTGAGTGAGTGGGTAGATGAAAGTGAGAAGTAAAAGAGCAGTAATATAAAGCAAAAGAGATTAAAGGACCATGAAAAGAAAAAAAAACTGCCTCCTACGGCCTTAACGTGGTCTGGATACTTCCAGAAAACAAAGCTGTAACACCCCAGCACAACAGGCCACAGTGATGAAGGAAAAAAAAACTTTACTAAAAGCATTATTCAAATTGATCTGCTGTGGCGGCGGCACGACCTGAAGCGGAAGAAAGAAAAAGAGAAAGTGGCCGAGTTGTTTGTGCTCTCTCTCTCTCTCTCTCTCTCTCTCTCTCTCTCTCTCCATCACTGGACTGAGAAAGGACTAATTATTCATGCTTGTTATTATGATCACAGTGGCCAACACAAACGCAGCTTGCTCGGCGGGCACCGGGGGCCGTTGTTAGCATACAAGCCTTTTCATCAGTAAATTTGAGCGGCAGAGACAAAGCGGCCTTGAGTGAGGGATCAAAGGGCCATGCTTGTGTTTGGTGCCATTTATAGCAGGACAAAGGCGCAGTCAAAGGCTGTCTCTGTAGGCGGCCGCACAAAGCCTTCATTTGCTCATCAAAATATTTTCAGAGAGGCAACCCCTAAAGACAGTGGACGTGTTAATTCATCCACTGAGGATGGTGCAAAATAACAAAAAGTGTAAGCTTTTGTGTCTGTGTCTATGTGTGGGCAGGAACAGTCATGTCAGCTGCATATATATATATGTATGTCCGTGTGTGTCTGTGTCTGCGTTTGAAATCTCTCAGGAGCTGATTCATAAGGCTGCATTACTGGAAGCTGTAACTGGTGGAAGGTACCACTCAGGACAATGAAAAGGAAATGACTGATTTCCATAAACAGCCCCGTTTTCTTTCAATTAAAGGTGCCTGAGCTGTTGCTGTGCAAGGCTTGAAGGTTGGGGAAGCAAAAAATAGAGATGATTTCCTGAATAATTGAACATGGCTGGGTCCAAGGACAGAGTTCAACCCCCACCCCCCCTCCTAGCTGTATGGAAAATCTTATTCAAATGCAGGGAAATGATGGATACTGGCCTGACTGGTGCTTCTGCTGTCATCCGCTAATGGATAGCGCAGACATTACGCCTCACAGATGACTAAACATTATCTTTGCTAGCCTCGGGTAACAATACAGGGAACTACGGATGCTATGATTAAAGCAAATAGGACTATCTAAGTCGTACACGAAACCACTGACGGCACGATAGGTGAGCACAAGAGTCTTAGAGCAAACTGCAAAAAAGTGAAATCTGCACTACTAAATATAAAGGGTTCTTTAGAAGCCTTACAGCTTAAACAGTTCAGTGGTTCTTTAATCAAGGCAGTGGTTATATATCGCACCGTGGACACTTAAAGAGCCATTTGAATACATGTGGTTCCTTGCATGGATAAATGGTTCCTCTTTATGCTGGAAAACCTTGTCGTCTTCAGGGACGTCCAGATGGTCTTTATTTTTTTCTCCAGCCCAATGTGTCGTGATTTGGATTGAATTAAAAATGTGGCGTCCCTGGGGACCAGTCATAGGATCACTGCTTTAAAGGACCTTTCTAACAATGGTTCAACAGCACTAAACAGTCAAAGCACCTTTTTGGGGTATATATAGAACTATTTTTGCTAAAAATGTAGAAAAACCAAATTTGGACATTCCCGAAAAGGATAATCTATTAAAAAGGTCTTCACGAGTTCAAATTTGTTATTTTCCATGGCATCGTACCAGAAACAAAAAACCTTGTTGGCAACTTTAATTTTAAGATTGCATGTAAGACACAGCAACTTGGCAAAACTTCAGTTTCACAATCTCCAAAAACACAAGCTGGATCATGTGCTGAGCGATTCTGGCACTTCTTGACGGAGCTGATCTCCTGAAGCTGGACCGCTCTATCTGAGAGATGTAATACTGTTGTAGCATACTTGAGATTTGAGTCTAATATTACCCCATGAGAGATTAAATCCACAGCACACAATCTCAAATGTTACATAATTTGAAAAATATGCACTTGCAATGGCAGAGCATAACTGGAGAAAAAATGGCAGCAGCGTACAGCATGTACTTCAGCAGTTTAATGGATATATTTTTAGCAGAGAGTAGGGCTTTAACTACAGATATCATAGATGATGATGTGTGGTCTGTATTTCTGAGAATGGTTTAACTTGTTGGTATGACACAAAAAAATGTCCAATAGATTTCATGCAGCTTGGAGAATAAATCTCAAATATTGATATACAGTATCTATAATAGACATCTCATGTTATCACATAACAATTATACCACAATTATATCGGGTATGTCACACTGACATTCACTTTCAGTGATATAACTTGTGATATTACTCTATAAAAGAGCATTAAAAATGACTGGTTAAAACTATAAAGACCCTCCTGTCGGCTAAGTAACTGAACTTCTTGCAGTTCCAGAATTATTCCTTCCAGGGATTTTCTTAAAATACCCTCCGTCTATAAGAGGTTGAGGTCTGTGCCTAGTTTTATTATTACATGTTCAGTTCAGCTCAAAGGTGCTGTTAACATCCAGCTTAAGAACAAGCAGAAATCAGCCTGTGTCTGTAATGTATGGCATTATGTTTCAGTGCAGTGAGTGATGTGTGGGCTGTGGGGTCTTACCTGTTTCTTCAGTGGTGCTGAGGGTCCCCGTGTGCGCCGCTGTGTGTGGCCGCTGTGCCGCTGTTGGCCGAGTGAGTGCGGTGTGTTCGGTGAGCAGTGTGCAGTGAGCGCGCGCTCCCACCCTCCAGCTCTCTGATAGATCCGCGCGCGCAGCAAACTTGTTAACGAGTGAAATTTCACGCGCAGCAGCCGAGACACAGGAGACACGCGCGTGCGAGCGGCGTTTGGGCTCAGCCAATGAGTGACACGGAGAGCAGTGCCTCGAGCTTGTGCGTGGTAGGGGTGCTTGCTTGTGTTTGTGTGTGCTTGTCTTGATATCCTTGTGAGGACTACATGTAATGTAAATTTTGTTTCATCACAAATTACTTTTTTTTTTTGCAAAAAAAACTGTTTAGGTTTAGGTGCAGGTGTATTATTATTACTTTGTAGGCTAGGGTAATAACAAAAATCAACAGAAATCAGTGTACTAGTACTCACTAGCAATGTAAGACAAACGCGTGTGCGCGCGTATGTGTTGGGGGGCGTGGGGTGTGTGTGGAGGGGGGTCTTTCACTTTCTTTCTTTCTTTCTTTCTTTCTTTCTTTCTTTCTTTCTTTCTTTCTTTCTTTCCTCCCTCCCTACCCTTCTTTCTTTCTTTCTTTCTTTCTTTCTTTCTTTCTTTCTTTCTTTCTTTCTTTCTTTCTTTCTTTCTTTCCTCCATCCCTACCCCACTTTCTTTCTTTCTTTCTTTCTTTCTTTCTTTCTTTCTTTCTTTCTTTCTTTCTTTCTTTCTTTCTTTCCTCCCTTCCTACACCGCTTTCTTTCTTTCTTTCTTTCTTTCTTTCTTTCTTTCTTTCTTTCTTCCCTACCTCTTTCTTTCTTTCTTTCATGCTTATATGTTCATTATAGCCTGAAAAAACAAATGCACAGAATACAAAACCTTACTATACAACCCTCTTAGAATACCCAGCATAGACCATCCATAGAATATCCTGTGTTTTGGATGCTGGTCAACTAGCATAACTATGCTGGGTAACTAAACCAGCATCAACCAGATCAGCACAAAAGCAGCATAAACCAGCTTAGACAAGCATGGAATGCATACTGCTCTATGCTGTTTTTTCCAGCAAGGAAGGAATTCTTCTTCATTAGTCACTAAGGCCTCTACAGTATTCCACAGTTTCTTCAGGGTACTGCAGCGCTGTGTTGTCTCTCAACTGTACTTCTGTACTTCATTAAAAAGCCAATTTTCAATGAACTATCACAGCTTTAAACCACATACCATGTGCAGGGCATGGGCAATTTATTCTCAGTCATGCATTTTTAATTAAATGGGTTATAAATTCTTAATAAACTATTATTGATCATGTTACTCTGGAAGAGGCAGGCTGGTTGGCAGAATAGGCTACTGGCTGCAAAACTGCTGATTACTATCACGTTAAGAGCCATGAATTTCCCATAATGTGTAGCAGCAGGACTGAGAAGTATGAAGTATCAACAATTAGTTTTCTGTAAATATGGACTCATTCTGAAATTGATGCCTGCAACATGTTCCAAAAGTTGGAACAAGGGCAATTTAAGACTAAGTAATTGTGAAGGCCACTTTGCCAAAAACGCATAAGGAAAAAATCCCAAATGAAAAGATTCAAGAAAACCAGAGAAACCTGTGTGCAAAGGAAAAGACCAAAAACCAAAATGAATGCCGGTGAACTCGACCTCTCAGTAAAACTGATATACTTCTGTAATGACAGGCTCTGAAAAATACTCTGAAAAATGGTAGTCAATGAACATCATCTGTCACTGCATCCACAAATGCAAATTAGGATTTTCTGCACAATTCATGTTATATGTCAACAATGTCCAGAAAAGCTGCCAACTTCTCTGAGTTTGAGCTCAGGTGAAATGGAGTGATGCACAGCAGAAACGTGTATTGTGATCTGATGAGTCCAAATTAAAGATTATTTATGGAAATAAAGGATGCTGTAATATCCAGGCCATATAAGAAATGGACGATCCAGACTGTTACCAGCACAAAGTTCAAAAGCCAGGGTCTGTCATAGTATGGGGGTATAATAATGCACTTGCACTTCTGTCAAAACACTATGAACATATTTTGGAGCAACATGGGCTGCCTGGTGCTGTCTTTTTCAGGGACATCCATGTTATTTCAACATAACAATACCAAGCTATATTCTGTGTTCTGTATCATAACAGCATGGCTAAGTAATCAGAGAGTATAGGTGCTAGAGTGGCCTACCTGCTGTTCCACTGAAAAAGTGTCTTATAAAGCTCAGAATATGACAACAAAGGTTGCACAGCTTAAAACTGGATCAGTTTGTGTCGTCAGTCCCCATGCAATTATAAATTGTTGTCAAAAGGAAAGGTGATGTAACACAGTGGTAAACACAGTCCTGTCCTGTATCATATTTGGCATGAGGATATATTTACAAAAACAAATAAATGTATATGGTATAAGCATAACATATTATGTTTTTGTACCATTTTCAATTTAATAAAGGTACACTAACATACTATTCACTGATTTCTGTTTTTATTAGCATTTTACAACCTGTCACAACTTTTTTAGAATTGGATTTGTATATATGTATTTATCTCTCTCTCTCTCTCTCTCTCTCTCTCTCTCTCTCTCTCTCTCTCTCTCTCTATCTCTCTCTCTCTCTCTCTCTCTCTCTCTCTCTCTCTCACACTCTCTCTCACTCTCTCTCTCTCTCTCTCTATATATATATATATATATATATATATATATATATATATATATATATATCCATCCATCCATCCATCCATTTTCTAAGCCGCTTCTCCGTCAGGGTCATTTCCAGTCAAAACAGCCATTAAGTACATCTGAGGAGATTAGGTTCAGTCCACATGCCTTGGGAAGGAAAAAGTAAAAGGAAGTTAAGTGCAAAAAGCTACAAAAAGATAGAAAGTCAAATATATAAAGAAAATGGGACTCCTCACAACTGAGTAGCTAAAAGTTTAGAAGCCTAGTCACTCAACATCATCAAAACTGTATGTCTAAATCATTTCACACTTACTTCACATCTGAAAAAATCCACATGGGTTTCTGTCCATCAATCCATCATGAGAAGTAATCTTAACACTATGACACTATAACACTTCTAAACAGGTGTGCAGCTGCCAATAAACCATTTGTTTGAAAAGGAAATTGTGCAACAAAAAAGTGCAAAACAAAGAATCCAAACAATGAACTGGCCACCCCAGAGTCCAGACAGAGTCAACAGAGTCCAGACCTCAACATCACTGAATGTGTTTCGGATTGTTGGACCCTGAGAAGCAGCAAATGCAACTGAAATTTGGAGATGTGGAAAATATTGATATTAGATATAGATATACTGTAGATATAGATGTAGTTATAGATATAGATGGTTTCTTTAAATGTAAAATGTGAAGTATTTGGACAATGACAACATTTTGGCACCTTAAGGCATATATTGTATCTCACCATCTCCAGTGCAATTAATTAGTACATGCTAACTAAGTTTAAAAGTCTGACAACTAAAATTAGCTATGTCTGTTAATTAATCTAAATGGATCTTATGAATCCAGTCAGCAGAACTTAAGAAAGCAAAGGACAGGTGGCCCAAAGTTATGGAGAGTCCTCTGTGAAGCAAAGCAGTTCTATAATTAAAAAAAAAAACTCATTTAAATGAATGCAGCCATGCAAAACTGCACTATACTTATTAACATGAAACCATTTATTTTGAAATAAAATATCATTCTTTGTGTCGTGTCTATGCCCAGTTAACATTTCAGCACAGTTCAGCCATTCTCTGTGCATCTGTGAGTACTTAATATGCAATTTAGAAGCATCTGGGTCAAACTTTTAAAACTAAAAACCAACGTAAGCACAATTTTGAAATGTTGCACGGGTGTATGAAACAAATAGAAGTTTTTCTTAAAAAAAGTGTGAAGATGAAAATCATGAAAATTTATGGTGTGGCAAGACCACATAGAATAACCCTATAAGTGCATACACACACACACACACACACACACACACACACACACACACACACACTAAACTAGTATCTTTCTGTCTCACCCCTTCCTATCTCTCTAATTCTTTCTCATGCACACACACACACAGAAATACTTCTCAGGTTACACAGTAAGATCACATACAGTGGAAACCAGGGCAAGAGGTCAAATGTCAGGGTCAGTGTCACACTGTGGATGTCTCACGTTGCCACTGGCACAGCCTTGATGTCATAGGGAGTAACCAGAGAAAGGAGATGCTTCCATTCATAGAGCCAGTGATCATCTCACCTCCCAGGTTCCAAATGGAAAATGGGAAACCTTTGGCTCTTGGCAAGTAAATTTTTTCCAGTGTCTCAGTTGCTGCTAGGGAAAGGTGTTTGACACACACACCCCTGAGCATGTAAATCTTTAAACACACGCTGGTGGTGTCATTTGAGTGCAGCTGCTGATGATGCATGTAATGAGCAGACAGATGGAATAAGAGACATGTAGATCAGGCTAACATGCCTTTTTCCACATTTACCTTCCTAATAAAAGCAGAAGTAGTCAGAGAAGAAGCAGACCCTTAGGCGTCTTGAGAAGCAGGAGGTTAGCGAGAACACCTTTCATCCAGTTATTCCATCCCCCACTTTCTTTGATTTTTGATGCTATTGATGTCTCTACTTCAGAACAGAGCTTTGATCTATGCATGTATAATGGTATGGGCAATTTAATGCTGCTATCTTGCTTTAATTCCAGTCAAACTCTTTACTTTGCCTTAACATCCTCTTATACAGCCAATTATCTCTTTACCCTGCTGACTTCTTCCCAGCAGCCTTTGTGAAAGTTCTGGAATTAAACATCGTCTCATTAGAATAGGTCACAGTACAAAAACAGACCTTACTTGAATGACAATATACTCACCTGCCACTTTATTAGGTACGCTCGATTGTTCAATTGCTTGTTAACACAAATAGCTTATCAGCCAATCACATGGCTGCAACTCAATGCATTTAGGCATGGAGAGGTGGTCAAGACAACTTGCTGAAGTACAGACCGAGCATCAGAATGGGGAAGAAAGGTGTTTTAACTGACTTTGAACGTGGCATGGATGATGGTGCCAGACGGGCTGGTCTGAGTATTTCAGAAACTGATGATCTACTGGGATTTTCATGCACAACCATCTCTAGGGTTTACAGAGAATGGTCAGAAAAAGAGAAAATATCCAGTGAGCGGCAGTTGTGTGGACGAAAATGCCTTGTTGATGTGAGAGGTCAGAGGAGAACGGGCAGACTGGTTCGAGATGATAGAAAGGCAGCAGTAACTCAAATAACCACTTGTTACAACCAAGAAATGTTTCCAACCCCTTATTGAAAGTATTCCATGAAGAATTAAGGCAGTTCTGAAGGCAAAAGGGGGTCCAACCTTTTACTAGCAAGTAAGTAAAAGGTACTTTACTGTACCTAATAAAGTGGCCGGTAAGTGTATGTGTTGAATGCAGCCTTTGAGTGCGAAATTGGAACTGTTGATTGACAGATAAATGATTCTTCAGGCAGCTATGACATTGCTCCATATCAAGCTGAATTAGTGACGGATTGGATGTAGCTTACAGCACATTTTACGATTCCATATGGTTGGAATTATGAACTCTGCATAAAGGAGGTGATACATGGAGTTCAATTTGCATGGGTATGCAAGTGGATGCCTCCCAGAAAAAAAAATAAGATACTAAATCATCCACCTTGTGCAGCTGCCAATCTCTCATTTCCATGTCCTTTGGATGTCATTATATCTCCTAGGATTCTTGCCTGTCAGTATTTTAATTCCATTGAGATTTACATGCCAAGTTGCCTTCAAAGTCAACATTTTCTTTGTTACTTCATGTCTCTGGTCATATTAAGCACAATTCTTCAAATAATTTAAAACATACTATTTTGTTTTCTCCATATTGTTTATTCAAATCCAGTCATTCAATCCAGTTTATTCAATCCAGGGAATGACTTTCACCCAACTCTAAAACATCTTCTGGATGCCAAAGTGGCCCAACAAGATCTTAAGTTGCCATGCTAGTGATGCCACAGATACCCATGGCCAAAAGTCCTTGCTCACTTTGAATGCGTAGGACAGCCCTCCCTCTCCCCTCATCACTAAACGCAGTGTCAGCCAATGTAGCCATCTGTTACCCGGCATAACACAATTGGCAGCTAGTGTTGTCCTCCAAAAGTTGCTTTGTTCAACGATGTTGTGTAAGAACTCTTTCAAAAACAATGTGGTGGCACTACCCAGCCTGGTAGCATTATGTGATCGGGGAGACGTATCTACGGAGCGGAAACTGGCTATGACTGAATTGAACGGAAAATTGTGGAAGCCTAGAAAAAAAAAACACCTTCTAAGTTTTGCTTATGTCACTGTGTGCCAGTGGACAGGGAAAAATATAATTATTAAGCAATTCTGTCATGTGAAATGCTCTTTTATTTATACCAGCAGAAAGAGCACAGGAAAAAGGGTGGTTAGCACAAAACCCCAGTAACTACCCCAACAGGCCAACACAGAATAACACAAATAACATGTACACACATTTTAAACTAAGTAACAACAACATTAACAACATGAAACAACAATGTTTAGCATCTCTTTTATGAAGGGCCGGGTGCATGATACAGCTCTGTATACCATACCTTTAAAGCCTCTTGTTGAAATGTGGAGCATGTAGCAGGTGGGGATAGTGACAGCAGCAACGCCATTCCTCTGTTCTGCCATTCCGCTGTTATCACTTTCTCTGCCATCCACTGCTCCATTGACACTAGCAAGGGTGCTACTTGTATGCATTGCCCCTACCCTAACTGCTGTGACCAGCTTCACGTCCCGCATTTCCTTCCTGAGATTAAGCATGGCCTTGGCTGCTGCTAGGAAATCTAAGCTGAGCATGCATACATCACGACTGTTAGTGACTGACCTGAGATGGTTGATGCTCACCTCCTGGTCATCTGATGTGCCTCTTTCAGTATATGGTCATAGCTTGTCAGAGCCCATGTCAATAAACAGGTTGGGCTGTCTGCTTAGGCTGATGGCATTGTCTGTTTCAGTACCCCCTTTTCCTACACCGCCAACATACTATTTGCTCCACTGCCACTCACTTGAGGGCAGTGCAGCACACCATCTCTGCATCAAGCCTCCGCAGGCCATGTACCACTGGGTTAATCTCCCTGATGCCTCTTCACTGAGGATGAGCTCAGCTATCACCACCTCAACAATGACTGCTCAAATGCCAGCTGGTTTGGCAAACCACACCTGCCACCTCAGTTTCTCTGGCCACAGCACATTCAGGAAATACTCCAATACCAGGCCCTCCTCCACAGCACTCGCAAACATGGGGTATGGCTGCTGAACCATTGTGCTCAGCTCTGCTGTCAGCACACTTATCTGCCCCCATCTCACATAAGTCTGTCCAGGAGAAGCTTCCTGATCGACTGTGCCAGTGTCTTCCTGAACCAGCACTAGAGTGGTCAATAGCACAGGTCCGCAAGCACCTGGAGCACTTTTCCTTCCAGGACCAGGCACAGCTGAATTGTAGTGACAGCCGCCATCTAGCCATGATGTTGCATAACCACTTGCAGATGCACAGAGTATGGCTCCAAGGCAGTCTTGCTGTTGTAGTGTGGGAGGTGGATGTGCATCAGCTCCTTCTCACTGGGGTCCAGCTGAGCTCTGCCTTTAGGCCTCACCATGCTGCTTCTTTTGTTGCCGCACAAGGTTTGCTGCACTGCATCCACTTCTTCTTTGTCGTCCATCTGTAAGTTTGTTGAAGCACTGTTCCATTTCTTGCCTCTTGCCGCTACTATCCCACTTCTGACACCAATTTGTTGGTATACAATTTGACCATTATTTATAATAAGGCCATTATTTTTGCCTTTAGAATTGCTTTTTTTATTAAGACTAGCATAAAAGGCACATGAAAAACAGCTGGAGATAGCAAGTGGTTATCTGTAGCCATACACCTTCACTTTGTGGTTACCACAAAACTCTACTAATTATCCCAACAGCCCAACACAGAATAACACAAATAACATGTAAACACACTTTAAACTATGTAAGAAGAAAATTATCAACATGAAACAATCACATTTAAGATCTCTTTTATAGAGGGAAATGGGGCATGTGGCACAGCTCTGCATACCACAACTCTAAAGCACCTTCTTGTGTGGCAGCCACCACAATAATATGTTTCAGTTTCTACTCCCATCAGCCTACATATCACCAAGCAAAATGCTCAGCTTCCTCAGAGACCGTCCCTTAACCTGGAAATGTGTCACTATAAAGAATATTTTGTTTTACGATTTTTGATTCACACAGACTTTACAAAACATATCACAGTCTATGAAATAACAATATAATTGTAAGATTGTCACAAGCTTTTAGTTGGCTGCATCTTATAACTCAATATGAGTTCTTATACCATGGTATTGAAAAAAAGTCTGATTCAGTACCAGCTCTAGTACATTTGGTGCCCTAGGCAAGCTTCAGCCCCATCATGCCCTTCTTTTAGCTGCCCAAACATAACAACTGCAAACTAAAGTGTAAAACAATAATAATTTTTATTTCTTAAAAACCCTTAGTACTCAAATCAAAATATAAATTAAATAACTAAATGTCAATCAAATTAAACAAATGGGTAAAACTACAGAAATGTTAAACAAACAAACAAACAAATAGGAGACCCTGACCAAAAGGGTGATGGCTGTTTTCTGCCAATCTTTTTCAATTTTCTATTTTTTTTTAAAGTTGGAAACTAATCTATTTTTTAAAAAAATAAATAATGTTGGAAACATTCTGTGTATAAATGCAGAAGACAGAACAAAAAAAACTTAAAATTTCAAAACAATAACTTGACTTGCTGTGCTGATAACATTAACAAGTGCTCCATCTGTTATGCATGACTGCTGATACAACTTCATTACTTTAATATGTTAGTTAGCATGCTAAAGCCTGCATAGCTAGTGGCATAAAAGGCAATAAACAAAAGTTTTAAGCCAAAGTTTATAGCCAGACAAAGCAATTACTTATGCAATATATGTCTGTTATGTTCAGAAATCTCAAAATACACTCAGCTGATTAGCTTATCTAGCGAATAGTGAGTACATTTACAGTTAATAATCTACTCCTTGCTGGCCCCTCCTTTGCTTGTGTGGCCACGTGTGTAACATAGGTGTGATGCACTTTCAGGTGGTGAGTCGAAGTTGGCGAGGGCATGTTAAAAAAGGGTATCAAAACAAGACCTAGAACTGTGCCGGTCTGATTACTGAAGCCTAGGCAATCCAATCACAGTACAGGAAGAGAAATATCTGAAAAGCTTTTTTCCTGTGCTAGAAATGAAGTATATCTATGGTTCATAGCTGCATCTCCACCATCTTAGCTTCTCTGGCATACAATACCACTAAAATGTTACACAGATGGATGCATATCCCTGTGTGTGAGGCACACACTAGGAACAAGAACTTTTACAGCCTTTGTAACTCTATTGCAGAACTGTTAAGATGATTACGTATTTTGGGGAGGGGCAAAGCAGGTCAGTCAAAAAAGGCTTTTATGGTGATCAGTGAAGGCAGAGCCAAGAGCAGAATTCAAATGATGACAGAAAGATCATCCTGTGATATGCTGAAAAAAATCAAACACACTGTTAATGTGATTAAATCTACAGGTGTGTTTCTGTCCTTCACCTGAGTGGGGGTTTTACACCCTATACTTTCCATTTAAGGTGGTCACACTACCTGAACACTATAACCACAAAGCAAAAGCAACCAAGCTGCAATTAGTGAGCCTCATATGAACTGTGGCTGATAAAAAGGAGGCGTTTTTACAAAAACAATCTTGAGTAAGTGAAGATGTGTTGGAGAAAAAAAAGAAGAAGAAACAAACAAGATGTCCAGGTTCAGAGCTCCCCCTAGTGCACAGATAGTATACTACATTTAAAAAAACACCATGTATGTGGCTTTGGCTTATTTGGGTTGATGCAATATGCTGATGCACATGTGTATGTAGGTCAGTAGTTAGCAGTGATTGCACATAAGAAGTATTATCCACTAGCCTTAACGCAAAATGTCTGACTAGAGGTAAAGGCCTGGTGCACTGGGTGAAAGCAACAGTGACTCACCCTGCCTCCTACATATCACAGTCAGTTTTCTGAATCCATTATTTGTGTAGATGGCCTTCCCACTGTGAATTCTTATCACTTGGCAACAGAGATGCTTGAAAATTGGACTGATTGAAGGAGTGGTGCAAAAGGTGAAACAGGACATTTGAATACAGTGATTGGGTGCATCGTGCTACTTTCCAACTGCATGCTGCTAAGTCCCAAAAAGGCAGAAAAGAGAAGTGCGGCTGGGAACAAGGCAGATTCTCTCTGATCTCTCAGCCTGTCTCTCTTGTGTGCCACTCTAAACGGGTCAGAGCACCAAATGTGGGTGAAAGACACATTTCGTAGATAGGGCAGCAAAAAAATGACACTTTCTGACACTTCTAGGCTACCACTGAGACCAGAGGCTGCCCTGCTTATGATTTACTAAACAGCCAGGAAAATAGTTCTCTCAAATCAACTGTCTGTAAACCGTTTCGAAGCAAAGACTCATTAAAAGGTGATTTCATTGTTATGTTATATGTCAGTCTCCAGGAGGCTAAATTCAATTTCTCAGAAATTTCTAGGCCCTGAATAAATACTCTCTTTGTTGATCTCCAGGGAAGCATCTGTTTCCCCTCTCATTTCTTGAAAATATCCAAGACTAATTATACAACCTATTGTTACAGTCCACTCCAAAATGTTTTGGCCACCTTCATCGCCTTCATAGGCTAAATTCAATATATTAAATAAACCTCACGAGTAATATTTTGGGTTTGAGCAAAATGGCCATATGCATTCTTTTAATATTACACTGACTTTTTTTTTTTTTTCATTTTTCTTTAGTAACACAGTTTTTTGAAACCATTAATATTTGATGTAGCCTGTCCTGGTGAGAATTACAGCACTGAGCCGTTTTCTGCTTAACAAGGTTAGAGAATGTGCGTTGAACGATCTTGGACCACTCCTCTAAGCAGGTCATTTCCAGTTCCTTAATATTAGGCCTTCTCTTTTGGACAGCTCTAGGCAATACACACCACAGGTTTTCAATCAGATTTTAAACATGGAGAATGAGAGGGCCGTTGCAAAACTGTAATTATTTGTTCCTACATTTCTCTATGAACTTTTTAATGTGTATTTGAGGTCATTATCTTGCTTAGAGGTGCACCCATGGCCAGGTTTCAGCTCTTTGGCCACGGCAGACAGATTTTAGGCCAAATCAATGTCTGGTGAAATTCATTATGTCACTGATTTTCACAACAGCCCCTAGACCAGTAACATTTAGCTAGTCCTGGTGCTGCATTTTGTGGCTTTCTCTTATGAAAGTATTCTTACTTGGAAGCTTCTGGTCATAGTGGTGGTGTCTGACAGTGGATTCTGAAATTTGAAAATCCTGAGAATAAACCAAACTATGCAGTTCTGAAACTGTGATCTTTCAGTTCTCTTATCCGCTATAACCATCCTCCTCACTGTATGTGGGGAAGGGATGCTCATGTGTCCTATTTCTGGTGAAAACTGTTTCATGCTTTTTAAACTTTTCTATTATCACCAAGATTTTGCTTCACCGTAATTTCAACTGACTCATTTTTTATAACTTGTCCTCATCTGTACAGTTGCACAACCTGTCTATTTTAAGCTGACAGCTCATTGGCTTTAGCAATGTTCGTACATGACAAATAGATTTCACATGTGGAAAAGGAAAACAGGAAATAGTCTTAGAAAACAATGGAGTTCCTGGAGACTAGGAGCAAAAAACAGAAAGACATGTAGGAAAAGAAATTCCAAACAACCATGGAGAACCAACAAATAACCTTAAAATACCTAAAGCTTTTATCTTAGAGAGAAAATCGAGCTCCACTCTTGCTTCAGATCTGAAACAATCCACAGGTGTTTCTGCCTGTCCTTGCACTGTGAGAGGAAAATGTAACACTATGAGTTTGAAAGGATTAGTAGCTGTCAAGAAGCCTTTACTGTAAAGAGGAAAAAGACAAAAAAAATTGCAGATCAAACACAGAAGCTGCTGGTGTTCTCAGAACAATGAATTGAGCACCCCAGAGTCCAGACCAGAACATCACTGAATGTGTTTGAATCTCCATTTTTGTTTATTTTTCTACATCATTTCAAACACCAGCTGTCCTTTGTCTTGTGTAAAAAAATCATGATGAATAGACAAATAGAAATGCTCTAAAATCACTTGGAACAAAATCTCTTTACATGGCAAAGCTGGCGTTTTGCTCAGCGTTTTCTGGGCGGTCCACCGGTGGTTAAGCAGAGTATTAGACAAAATTCCACCTATCATCGCTCATTTTCCACTCACAGTCCTGTTTACATATTTTTCCTTTATTCCTTTCTTTAGTTATACTTTGTGATTTAGTAAATAATTTCAATCAAGCTCAGTGTAATGTCTATGAAATCATTTTATATCAGGCCTAGTCGTGATTTTTTCTCTCCCAGTTGTTTGTAATATTTGTCTAAGTTTGTTCTCTAAAATAGACGACTGTGTGCATTTAAAATTTGTTTGGGGAGATAAAAAACTAGTTAGAGCTAGAGCTTGCAGGGCAGTAATCTGGGCGGTCCGACAATGGACCAGCAGTGGTGTACAGTTAGCGGGGTGCCGACCTGAACAGAAGATCTGTTTGCATCCTGCTCAGCTCCAACTGTGTGACTATTGAGAGCACCTGGGAATAAAGCAGTGCAAATGGATATAATTTGAAAGTCCTATTCCAACTCTCCAGCAGGGGGCATTATTCTCAAACATTTTTCCTGAGGAAACGTTCAAAGTAGAGCGACTGGACGAACATTCCCTTTCCTGAGAGAATCGTGCATTTCTTCCTTTAATCCTCATTGGTTTTGATGCTTTGTAACTCAATTTTTAAAGTAGCCGTTTGCAAAACTGTTTGCTGCTTTAAAAAGTGGCGCGAATGAAAAGTGCCAGCTGATGAAACTACACAGAGGACACAGAGTGCTGATGGAGTCGGTTCTGACCTCAGGCTGTAGAGGGCTGTGGCGTGGTCAGCAGCTTCCTGAGCCCCTCAGCGCAGCTGCTCGGGGTGTCTTGTTTTTTCATCAGGAACTCAGCAGTAATGGCACTTAGACAGACTGACTGCATTAATAAATATGCCCAACATCCATGGATGGATGGATGGATGGATGGATGGATGGACTTCAGGCTAGTAATAAAGACGTGGTCGTTCCACTGTTTTTATTAAATCACTTAAAAGGTTTAATGACCATCAAGAAGCTTGAATTCCATTTCTGATACAATTATAGGTTGTCTTTTTGCAGAGACTTCAGACAGACCGACGGGATTTCTGCTCACTGACCTGTAGGGTGCTGCTGAGAGAAGAGTGATGAGGTCAGCGCTTGCCCCGCTCCCAGTATGTGTCAATCAAAGCGTTACGTCACGCGTCTCCATGGCGTTTCCGGCGCGGTGGGCGGGGCCCCGGTGTCCCGGTCTGGAGTGTGGGAGCGCGAGCGCAGCTTGGACACGGACGCGCGCGGCCATATTCGGCTTCACACAGAGCCACACCGGCTAGCAGGGGCTAGCGGAGACTCGCCGACTGAAAGGCCACCATTCCCAAAATCCGCGGGCACGTTTATGTACCTCGGCGTAGCGTTTGGAGTTCTTTATCGGGGGCTCTCGTGTTTTTTTTCGGGATACGTTCGTCCGAGGCTGAGAGGGAATGGACGTCCGGTCAGCGTGAGGTTGGACGGGATTAAAAAAAAAGCTCCGACATCGCCGCTTTTCTTGAGTGGAAAGTAGCGTAAAGATTTTGTCGGGATTCGCGTTAACGGTAGTTAAAGAAAGATGGAACCGGCGGGCCCTCGAGCGTGAAGAGTGGAGAGATTTATTCAGCGCGGCGGTCGGAAGCCTCGTTTAGAGAAGCTGAACATAATGTTAGGCTTGTTTTGCTAGCTAGCTAGCTGAATAGCTAGCTAGCAAGTTGGAGTCTGGCACTTCAGTGCTCCAAATCGGCCAAACAGATATTCGTGTATTTGTTTTTTTCGTTGCGCCAAGCGGCGCAGGGTTCGTGCTTCCCCCCAGTTCACTCCGCTTCGGGGCTGTTTTTTCTACGCTAGGGAGTGGTGGTCAGGCCTTGACTGATAGAAAATGTCTGCGAAGGTGCGCCTGAAGAAGTTGGAGCAGATGCTCCTGGATGGCCATCAAAAGAACACAAGCTCACTTAGTGTCGAGACACTTCTGGATATTTTGATATGTTTGTTTAACGAATGCAGCAGTTCGCCCTTGAAACGGGAAAAACATGTGACGGACTTTCTGGAATGGGGTGAGTCGGCTTATTCTCTGATAGCGCTTGATTATATTAGTCGCTATCTGCGGCTGTCCCTTTGTAACTGTTAGCTAGCCCAGTAACTCATTATTGAAAATGACTGGCTAGCCAGTTTCAGGCCATAGCCAGTGTGGTGCCATGACAGTTGGTCACCGGTAGCTTATGAATGGTAAATGCTGAATCTTATTCAATTTGTCACTGTAACGTTAATCAGAATTTACTTGTTTAGCCAATGCTTAATTTTCGTTAGGCTATGTGCCATTATTGAAGTAGTTTTTAGGGATTATTTTAACATGGAGCTGCACCAACTGTTCATGTAACGTTGTCTTACCAGATAGCCATAGACATCAGTGATGTCACTTTTTCTGAATTAGTTTCATATTTTCAGACACTTGTGACAAATGACCAGAGGTTTTAGTTCCTGCTTAAGGGCAATGAGAAATCCCCTGCCTTATAATAATGTAAAGTTTGGTCATGTACAAATAGACTGTTGCTTAGTGAATAATTAACAGCTGCTCTGTAATGCTGCGCCTGTTCCTCCATTTTATGCCAGAATCCCTGTGGCTCATTCTGGACTGTTCTGTGTGTATTTGTGAAGCATGTTGGCAGACAAAGTCCCTTACTCCTCCTCCTCTGGTGGAGTTTGCAGTCCACTTGAGATGGACCCAAGGTAGCAACCACTTCTCTCTTTGGGGCTGTCCAGGCCTTGTGGACACACAATGAGAGGATTCTCTGCTCTGAGTGTTTCATTGACGTCAGTAATGAGATTACAGCCCAGTGTGTCTGTTTCCTAAAAGAGCACCACTGTCCTTGAGGAACCCACCACAAGCAGGTGCCACCTCACATCCCATCGTTCACAATGAGCCATGAGTGTGACTCAGTTTCCAGGACTCAGGAAACTTGTTTGTGTGTTCCTCCATAGCCCAGTGCTGGGTCATTCATTTCCTGTCTGGGCTCCTGTTTGTGGAAAATGAAGCTGATTTCTAGCTCTGCAGATGCCTTGTGGTCTACACTTGCAACAGAAGGGTGCATCTAGTATCCATGTGCATCCTGTTAAGGATGTTATTTTAAGTATTCATGTTTTGGAGAGCTCTCTGAACAGCTTTTTAGTTAAAACGTATTCATAGCAGGTGAGCAGTGAGAATGAACTGTTAATTTATCACCGTGTCAGATGATGTTTAAGTTCTTATTAAGAAAGTTAAAGAGGGCGTGTTTCCTGAGCACTGCTTCTCTGTGCTGCTCTTTCTTACACATCTGACATGGCTTATTTTGATTTGACTGTCTTTTTGTAAAATCATGCCAGAATTTTTGTATTGTAATAGTTAATTTTACAGTAAACAGATTTCCAGGAAAGACATGTTTTACTTTTTTAGGGCTTTAGTGAAGGTAAAACATTGCAGTTATCTTTAATAATTGCTAAAACTAAAAATCAAGAGAGCATGATACAACTTTTTCTTTTCTGTTGCTGATACTTATATTGAAATCTTTAGTATTAGCCTATACCTGTATTATATTTCTTCTTTTAAAAAAAGACTAGGTGTTAAAATGAGCTATTTTTAATTGAAGCACTTAAGATACTTTTCTAAAAGTAGGCTATTATGCTCAAACATCACAAACACTGCTAACCCACAGGAAGACATAAACAGCTAACAACATCATGTCACATAATTGGAGTGTGTGCTGTTTGAGGTAGTTTTGATGCAGCATTGAATCAAGTTCCTTTTTATATGGTGTCCCATCCAGCAGCCAAACAACGATAACCATCAGTACTGATATGCCATCTCTAGAGATCAGTTTTCTATGGTGTCAGTACCAGTATACTGCTTTAGACGATGTTGTCTGGTGTGTTTTGTATTCTTTGTTAAATACATTTTTATACTTTGGGTCTTTGCACTTCAGAGACCAGATTTGTACCTCTTTATCATTAGCTGACATATTGACCACATTTCACCTTTTGCTATTGATCACAGCTATAGGTTTACGGTCCATCTCTGCTCACTCTGCCACTTTACTGAGTGCTTAGAAGCTGACGTGTGGAGAAACAGATCAAGGAACATGAGTGCTAGTGAATATTAATAAGATTTCAATTGAGTCAACTTGTAGTTGCTGTGTCTCTTCCGTGCTAGTAAATAATGCATTTCCCAAAAATCAGTGTTCATGATAATTTCTTAAACTTTGCCTTGTCCTGTCCTTGTCATGCTTTGAGAGGACTCATGTGGCTCCATTGAAGAAGTAGAATCGAGGTCAGCGGGATATGGACAGTGGTTTTCAGGTGTTTATGCTTGTGTGCTTACCTGATAGCAGGGCATCAATTACTAATTGAAGGGAGAATAAGACAAGTAAATAAACATATCAACAAGCATTTACCTTCAACTGCAAAAGTTGTCTAGTCCACACGTCTTTGTGATCTCTTCTAGATAAACTTTTTTTTTTAAACATTAAGGATGCATGATGTTATCTGAATCAAAATATCAGCAAATGATTTTTTTGGATGTTTAGATTTTAATGAAATTTCAAACAAGTATTTGTACTAAATGTACTGGAATGTCTGCTTTTTAATCTTTCTACTGCTTTTCTAAGACTGTGTAAACACTATATTTCTCCATAATACTAACCCAGGTTGAAATAGTCTGTTTCTACAACTTACAAATATTTATATCAGCATTGACTGATATGTACATGATAAATATTGTTACGGTGAGGGTGCGCTGATGTTAGAATCGTGAGCTGACAGCAATATCCCATATTTTTCATGTACATATTTGTCGATATTAATTCCAGTACATAAACATATATCATATCACAAATCTTTAACTAGAATCAGTTAAATTGGATTAGCATTTCTAAAATTACTGTAACAATGACATTTAGAGGGTTAAAAATGCTGTCAAGTTAAGCAGTAGCCCAGCGTTGCATAAATGTTGTTTTTCTACAGTTTAATAAATACATAGTTTAAAATATTAGTCAGATCTGAACATCTGCTGATATTTTTTATACAAACATCTGCAGATACGCATATGATCCCAATATCATTGTGCATCCCCAAGTAATGTGCTCAGCCTGCTGTTCTCATATCAGTGTATCCCTCCTGTTTATTATTTTAATAGTTCGTATTCAAAATTGGAATACTTAATGTGTTCAATGTTTGTGTGCGAACAGATGTGGCATATCTCTCTGGATGTGGTGGTATTCATGACAAAAGGGAGGTAGACTGGCTGTGCATCTCTCTGCATAAGGCGGATACAGCCTCAGAGAGTAGCAGCTGAATAGCCTGGCTTACCACTGGTGTTTACATGTAAACAGCATAGGGTTCTGTTCTTTGAAGGCATGCTGCAGAGCAGGTTATGCTTCTGTTTAATTCTGAGAGAGAGAGAGAGAGAGAGAGAGAGAGAAAGAGAGAGAGTGAGTGTGAGTGTGAGAGAGCAAGCTAGCAGGGAGTAGGCTTAGGAAGCATTGCTCTCTGGCTGGCATTCCCCCATGGGATCAGTGCTGTTTATCTGTGCCAGTCTCAAACATCAAAGCCACTGCTAGTCAAGCATGCTGTGCTGCTCCAAGAGCTTTGACTAGAGGATACTCCCCTTTCAACCCTTAACCCTCCCAACACTTTTCAAAAAGGTCTAGAACAAAATACAAGACAACACAAATACCTGGTCCCTTTGGAGAAATAGCTTTTTTGCAGTTGTTGGATTCATGCCCTCTGTTTAAGTGCTCCTGTTCACAGAGTAGCTACTCACTTGCTTTTCTCAGTCTTCAGAGATGCTTTTGTTTGCCTTACCTTATATCTTCATTAAATGGAGAACAGTGGGATGGTGGCATGTTAAATTTAGCTCCTGGAGAGAGCAGACATGGACTTATTTGGAATACAAATGCAATGAATAAGCATGAGCTTAAACTAGACTTGCAAAGATGATAGCATGCTGACTGCTGTGTTGGGGATGTTGCCACATATCCATGCATATTTCAGTTTTTTCTCCATGCGTGATCACCTACAAAAAGGTGAAGTGCTTTAAACCAGAAGCAGTGATTTTACCGTCTCTGCACTGCACTGTGTTCTGAATATTGATATGGCAGTATATCGTGGATAAGCTCATGGTGATATGCTTATTGATTATTGAAGTGATGGCTGTGTTGATATTTATGAATTTACACTTGAATGAAACAGAGAAACATATCAGGTCTGAGAGGACAACTGTTTACATCATCCACTTTTTGGCAACTGTGTTCTAATTCATAGTATACGAATTTGTCATTGTGAGGACTATGTTGCTATGTTGGTAGGTGTTCTGTAACTGACTGTGCTCTAAGAGCTTGTCTCATTGTTACTGCAGTTACAACCCTGGAGGTGGCTGAAGACCAAAAGCAAAACAGCAAAATATCAGAATGACCACAAAAATGTTGACATGAAGATATGTAGACACTTTAGACACTTTACAGTCTCGAGAAAACGCTACAAGAAGATCACCTAGAATGGTTGTCTGGATCCATATAGCCTGTACATATCTAGAGTTCAGAAAATTCCAATCCCTGAGATTTTACAAAAAACTAAGAAGCATGGCTACCAAAGCTGCCAAAGCTCTTAAATAATAAAGCTTACAAATAATAATTTATAAAGCTGAAATTAGCGTTTTTTTATAAATAAATTTAATTCACCAGCTCCTCATTTGAATTTTCTGTTGCACCTTAAATGGTGCTGCAGATACACTGAGGCGTTTTAAACGTAGAACGAATTACAAAAGTTGGCAAATACGAAGCCAACATCAGCTTACCTCAATAAACGTTAGATATATGGAGGCCTGCTGGTGACATCCGGTATTTAAAAAAAAAAAAAAAAAAAAGCCTGCCCACGCCATATTAACATGGGGGAACAAGATCCTAATGCATGGCTCTGACTTAGTAAGGTGTGGGGAAGAGATAATTAAGTTGTGGCCGCATTCTCACGCCTTACTAAAACGTGGCCATGCATTAGGATCTCATTGCCACGCCTTACTAAGTTGTGGCCACACAGTATTTTTTTATTTATGTGGGATGTCACCAGCAGGGCTCCAATGTAAATGTTAAAAGTTGTTCACTAATACTTTTACAGCTGCACACTTACTTTACCTTATGACCAGCACCTCAGACTATAATTATGATGTGGCTCTTAGACGTCTTAGATGTCTTTCATTTTCCTTTGGCTTATTCTTTAATGCATTATTGCATTAGTCAACGTCTGGTGTGTTTTGTTATTGTATGAAATAAAGGAGCTTGTATCATGTTATGTATTGTGTTGTTACTGTGTAGTATTGCCATTGTACACTGTCACATCTTTTGCTATAGGCTTCCATGATAATCATTGTAGTATTCAATAATAGTGCAGTGGTGACATTCATGTAGCAATGTTATTTATTCATTTTTTTGTCCACTTGAAGCATGTGTGAAAGGCAGAGCTGCTGCATTTTTTTTTTCTTTTGACTTTTGTTTTGGCTGCATCCAGTATTAGACAAAGTTGTCTTAGCCTAATATGTGCAATTGATCATTTTTTTCCTCTGGTCTGTCTCAATAACAATGCACAGCCTGCAGTAATCTAGCCAACATTGAACTAAGTTAGCCTAATGCTTGTTCTGTCTAGAATAGTTAGCTTAATGGCCTACTAGTATCAAGCAAATATTGTTGTTTTAAATGTGTGCTGGTCAAACTTCTTATCAAAGACACAGATTAGTGATGTGAAGGGGTGCATGTGAAAGCCAGAGTGATTGACTAGTACCCTGAATAACGCACTTCCCCTGCGCTAAGGAGACTATAAAGAGAACATGCATCACAAACAAGGCAACATTTATATTTCTCTAAATAAGTGCCATTTGTAATGGTGGTTTCTTAGCATTTTCTCTGAACAATATGTTGAACTTTGAAAGGATGTTGTTATGCCGCAGAAGAATTCTGTAATGTCATATTTCAGTCTTTCTAGCAGTAATATTAGCTGGGGAACCCATCCTTCTCAACACAGGATAGTGAAATGAAGTCTGGTCTTAAAACATGAAAATCTTGCTTGAAAAGCTACAGCAGCAGCAGTTTACCCAGTGAGAATGGATGTTTGCAACAGATAAAGCTTTGGATCAATCTTTAATTTTGGCCAGTGTGTCTCTTTACATCACCTGGGAGCTCATATGTATCCCAAGGTGTTGGACTGGCCTGTTCTTTGGTCTCTAATGTAGAAACCTTTTGCATACATCTGTGGATGTGTCAACTTGCAAGGCTTCAGTTGTACAGTAGATTCTTCTGTTTCCACTTAAACAAAGCATCTTAAGCTTAACGCATGCTATTTTAAAGGCTTTTAATTCTTTATTTAAAGAATTATTCTTAATGCTTTAATATCATTACTACTCTCATTAATGTAAATCCTCTGGTGTGAAGTACAGTTGTAAAGTTTTGCGACCTGCTCACCTTTCATAATGTTCCATTGTGTAAATTGAAACCTCATAACATTGTACATAAAACTGGTACAACACAGCAGGACCAGCGCTTATATGCTAATTAGACAGACCAGTAAGCAATCCACTGTTTTAGTTGGCTAATTTTGTCTTTGTTCTTGCGGAAATGAGATTGAATAATAAGATGGTAATGTTATGTGCTCCAATTGTTGCTTGAACCACAGATATCTGACCTTATTTTTAGAAGATGAATTGTCATTTTTGGTTCATGACATGCAGCAATGTTTTAAGAAGTTGGAATCTTCAGCAAACCAACCCCCAGGTCACAGGGTATAACGATTTGCGTTTTAAAAAAAAGGAAATGCATAGTCTGCAACTCCTGTTACATTGGAAATGTCTGGTATGTCCTTCACCATGGGTGTTTTTGTAGCCTGAAATCTCCCATCTGCCTGAATAGGCCTGAGAGTTTATTGCACAACTCACATTCACTGTGCAGGCCACCCTGGATCATCACACATTTTCTTGGCATGCACTTGAGGCTTAAAAAAGCCCTTTTACTCAGAAGGTTAGCTAGGTAACCATTTTGGAATACATTCACTCTAACAGTCATTAAATGTATGCATAAATGTTTGCTGCATTGGATCTGAAATTGCTGCTGTTTTACCAATTTTTCAAATACATTTGGCTCCATTTTTTGCATCACAAACTGATGTTTTAAAATCAACTTTTGTATTTGAGTTAGAATAATAAAATAACAATTATAATATACATTTGTGGATGGAACACACCAGTTGAGGGTATTTGTGTTAAACTTATTTTGTGCATCAAGTTCAAAGGTTTAAGCTTTAAAATTCCTGTGCTCGTGTTTCTTTTAGTCCATCTATCATGAAATTTACAACATGAAAGGTTACATTCCAGGGAACAGCTGCTTTCTAATGATTTCCAAAATGAAATGGAAAGGCTGACTGGCTTAGGCACTTTAGAAGCCTTTACAAAATAATTGAAAAATGTACACATATGAGTGCAAACATTGACTGAATTCTGTATTAATGCATGTAATTGGTGTAACTCAATGGCTCCTGAAAGCTGTTGACGTCCACCACATTCTTCTCTATAATTTTACACAACCACATGTGATTTTCTCATACTGCCATTCACCACACTTTCTCTCCAAGAACATAGATAAACTAGTATTGTGTGTTAAGGCTTGTGGATGTTTGCTTTTGCCGTGGTACGTTATTGTATTTGTGCCATTTTCCCTGCAGAAAGTGGTGCTGAACACCACTGTTTTTAGCTGCACGCTAGATATTATTTGGGCCTGTCTATCTGTCTAATTGAATGTAGTGCCTTTATGCATACAATTCAGAAACATTTCTGAGCTTGAATGAAGTCAACTACTGTTCTTTATTCAGAATAATTTTTCTGCATTGTTTCCAGCTTGTCTAGTTTTGATTAGCTGCATGTTACTGAATGATTCATTCAGTTGAATGTGAATTTTGACAGTCTTCCATATAGATTTTACAAGTGTCTGATAGTAGTTACTACATACAAATATGCTTATGGGAGGAGAATGCAATGGTTAATGGTTGAAAACCAATGTCAGTGGAAACAAAAATCTCAGTATTCTCTTCACAGAATGTCCTTTTTTCTGATTTGTGATCTGCTGTACTATTGTTTTCAGTATGTTTGCTGTCATGTTTTCTTGCTATTATACTTCCTTACAAACTATAGTCATAAACTGCCAGAGCTCATTATCCAAGTAGGCTAGTTGTCGTTACTAATGTACTAAATGCGATCACGATCAGATCAGTGGTTATTAACTTTGAGCTACAACAGACCTGTAGATTTTTTTGCTTGCTTTTGCCTTTACACTAACAATTTGTCTAGCCAGTGAAAATGACTGTTAAAATTCAGGCTATTTAACCAACAGTCAAGACAACTGAACACGCGTTGCAAAATGGAGTGCAGGACAGAGTATAACTCTACCGTTGTAGGAATATAGAGATGTGAATGTGCAAATTAGGTTATATCAGTGATGTTCTGTTGAAAGCACAGTATCTTTGCTTTTTAGCAGCTTGGAACAAAAATGCCTTTACCAGAGTTGGTGCCGTGCTTGGAGGCAAGAGAAAACAGGGAGTCAGGACAGGGCATGTCAGGAATGTCTTTTAAAACAAATGGTGCACATTTTACACAAGTTCCCTACTTATGTAGAGCCAAGGAATAAGAAACATGTTGATAGAGTTACAACTTTGCAATCGTAAGTTCTTCACCGGCCCTTTTGGAAGAATTTATTTTGGACGCACAGTGTTGTAAAGTTGTTGTCCCAAAGAAATTGAAGTCACCTGACTTGAAGCAGTGGCACTACTGAAGGGAATTCCATTCATTCCTGAAAATATCCTCCCCCCAACACAAGGCATGTGTAGGCGGTCTCCCCTTCCCCCTTCCTTCCCCTCCTTCGCTTCAAGGCACTAGGCCGCAGGCATGACAGAGATTAGCTTTTCAGGTCTCTCATGCTTCTGTACTTCTCTTAAGGTCAAATGTATGTATGAGACCTCCCTCAGAGAACTGTGTTGGTTTAACTACATATTTTAGTATAATGGTTTCTGTATTTATTGACTGATTGCATTCTGGAGCTCAGCATTTGCCAGAAGGTTCTTCTTTGCTCTTATTATAGGAGGGTGCAAGTAGGGAATAGTTTTTGCTTGTTCAAGTCTGTTCTAGTGCACATATTTGGAACTGTCATGTCCATACAAGCTTGATTAAATATTATACCTGGTCACAGGCTGTTTAAGTCTCACTGTGAAGATGAGTTGCTGGTTGAAACAGAGGGTGCTTGATGTTGTTGCTCTGCCTTTAAGAATTTACAGTGTTAAGGCATTGACATGAACTTTCTTAGCTCTTCTTATAATCAGTTCTTTCTTTTGCTCAATGATTACTGGGGTTTGATGGAGTATTTTTATATGTATATATAAATGTGAGCTCATTTGGAAACACATTGTATGCATATGTATTAACATTTTAAAGAATAAATAATCTTTTTAAGGCTTTGCTGAATTATTGCCATGTCAGATGCCCTGTAGGAGCACCAACATTTAGGCCTCTTTTGGTAATCAGTTAGTTGATTATTGCTTTGATAATAACTTAATCCAAATGTCTGCTTGAGAGAGATTTTTTTCCTACATCTCCAAAGTTTAGACTTGAAAGGTTGGTTGCATTTTTCTGCACCTCACGATCCGAGTAATCCCAAACACATTCAGTGATGTTGAGGTCTGGACTCTGGGGCGGTCAGTTCATTGATTTGAAAACTCCAGCTGAAGAGTGGAGCTTGATTTTCTCCTCTCTCTCAAAGATGAAAGCATTAAATACTGATGGCTACCGTTTTGGTGGTCTGCTTTGCATGGTTGTTAGGTATTGCATTTTCTTTTTAAATCTTTACCTTATTTTTCCACTTGCTAATCTGTGAATTTAGGCATGCAGTTTGGATTTTGCTAACAATTGCAAAATAACTAACAATAAGCCTCCGTTGCATTTTAGCTACTTTAACTCCAAAACAAATCAAGGAAGCATGTTTCACTACTATTCAAATCAAATGTAAATGCAGTATATACTGTATCACTTTTTTTAAAGCCTTTTTTTACACAAGAAATATATGCTAGTGAAGGGTCTGTGCAAATGCAGTATACTGCTGATCGTTTCAAACTTTTTGTTATTGCAGTACCAGAAAGATCATTGCTAATGTAAGCATTGCTAAGAGGTGAAAGGTGCAGAGTTACTGTGACCTTGACGCAGGCTGTGTTCTCAATCAAGAAATATCACAGACCATTTCATGCCTTTGGTACTACTCTCTTTGGTCCATGTGGTGGGGCACAGCAGCTGTTTTCTTAGGCTGTCTGTCAGGACTCTCTTTTTCCGATCTGCTGTAGGATTTTATGATGGTATGAAGAGTAGATCAGCCAGATAATGTGTAATAACATGCAGTAATTTTAACAGGTTCTTTGTGACCTTTTATATGCCTCACTCAGCCCTCAGGTTGAAATATATGTGAAGTCAAAGATTGAATATATCTGGAGGATTCTTTAATATAGTTATTTGTAATTATATTTTGTTCCTTACAGATTACTGTAAGGTCTGTTTATAGATCAATAACATGTTTGAGTTACTGTATAGTCTCCAGTGATGGTCAAAACTAACTTACTGACATTTTAAAAAATGGTATTCATTGATTGGTTTAGTACTTGCAAATTGCAGACAGACTCTGGTTTTCCACCACATGAACTTTTGAACAAGTTGTGTTGTGTTATATAATGTCCTACATAAATACTATGTTTATTGTACTTGGCGTAGATAACCCGTCTGCTGAGCTGTGCTTTGTGAACACACTCGTGGGGGCCAGGGAGCGGGTCACTCTGCCATTGTTCCAGGAAGATATCATGCATGTACAAAAAAAGATAAAATGGTTTCAGTTTATGACACTTTTGTTTTAGTTCTCATTGGATGTCATGGGGAACAGCTTCACACTGTTGTTTGTGTGTGTGTGTGTGTGTGTGTGTTTTTTTTTTCTTTTCTTAAAGTTGGGTCGTAAATTTTTAAGGCAGTTTTGCAGCTTTTTTGAGTTTACTTGTGGAGTAAATTACCTTTAATTTTTCATCGCAATGATGCTCTTAAAATTACTGGTATAAAAGGTGTGCAAATGAATAAGGCAATAAAAGGTAAAACAAATCTTAAGAATGGTTTCCATTGGTTATGTGCTGCATGGTTATCCGAACAAAAAGATTCTGTTACTGGCACACAGTTTAAAGTAAAAGTAAATAGCCTTTTTTTTTTTTTTTTTTTTAAATAATAAAAAATTTGCATCACATAGTGAGGATTACTGTGTCACTGGTGAGGGATGTGCTTAAATTACCTGTTAATGAGCTAATAGAGAGTGATGTGGTTGAAGAATGTGTTTTAGTATTCTGTGTATCGTTACTGCAAATTTGCTCTTAAATTACATTTAAAGTTGCATCAAAAGTCTTGAAAAGCTTTGCATTGAATTTGAGGATGCTTGGAGACTTGATAAGGCAGCTCTCTTGCTCAGGTTACTTCATGGGTCAGGCTTTTTTTTTTTTCTTTTTTTGCCTTACTACCAAAGTTGTGGTTGTGTCTATTTCTTTTAGCCCACAGAAAGGGAAGCTGAAGTTCACATCTGAAGAAAAGGAAGTTATTCGTGATTTTCAAAACCAGGGTCTGTGGTTAGCAAATCTGCATTAATGAGGTAACTGAAGTCAGCTAATTCTGTATTTAAAATGTGTTGTGGCTTCAGTCATTCACCACTGGAAACTGTTACCCTTTCATCATGCTAAGATAGTTAGCTGTGAGGATTGAATCAGCAAAGTTTTCATATGAATGTAGTTTTGAAGAATCAGGCTATCACTTATGATGCACAAAACATTTTTTTGGACATTAAGATGCTCAATCAATGGAAGAGGGCTGCAGGCAGAATGAGGCAAAATTGTTATGTTCTAATGAGTATAACTCTTTGCTTGGTCCAGCTGGGGTGGTGCTTGAGGTAAATCACATTGTAAGAAAATATGTGCTAGCTGTTGGATGGCATTGTAGCAGCAGCCCACTTTGGCTCTAAGGCCCTTTGGATTTGAAGCTTTAGCCTTTAGCTCCTGCAACCCAAGATTGAGGAAGGGAATGGTTGTATTTGTAGTAATTAATGAATTAATTTGTTCATTCCTTCATTTAAGCATTTATGGTGAACTGAGACCACAGACCATGTGGGCACTAGTGTAAGTGGCCTCCATGTCAAAAGGCTCCTCCTATGTCTTCCTGGCTTTTATTGTCAACCTGGGGCTCCTGTTGTCCTCCTGGCTTGTACAAGCGGATGTCGGATAGTTGAGCTTTAATGGCATTCGGTCTTTTTTGGTGTAAGGCCTCTTAGGGGTGTCCTTTTGTCAGATGAGCTCAGAACCTAAGAGGGAAGTCTTCTGCTGACCCTCTCACCTTCAGATGGCTGGCTCATTCCTCAGCTGGCACACGAGGAAAGTTATCAGATTTTTCCCAAGGGAGCCCTGGAGAAAATCTGAGAGAGCTGAGGTGCAGCCTTCCATGTCAGAGCCCATGGCTTTACATCTTACTAGACCATACCTGCTCTTTTGTCCCCAGGCCTGGCCCATCTGCAGTAAAGCACACCAAGGTTCCTAAGTACAGGCAAAGCAGGGATCCAGCCTCGGGTCCGCAGGGCTGCCTGGCAGGCAGCCGGCTCTGCAGGGAGCTGCCGGTAAATGGCTGGTTTGATGGGGGCTGGGCCTGTGTGGCAGCTGGTGCAGGATAATAGATTAACCCTGGGCGGGGCCCTGATGCTTTTACCTCCTGTTACCAGCCAAGCCAGCCCCCCTCCTCCTCACTCTACCAGCCTAAGCACATATACTAGACTCCACTCCCTGCTCTTCTCACATTGACCTCCGTATTAATGTTTAATAAGCCATTTTGTGCCTGTCAGGCCACTTAGCTGCAAGACTATGTCAATTAGACCTGCTTTATGATGCTGATTATGTCTCTGTTACTTTGTCTTTGTACAATTGAGTTATAAAGGTCAAAGTTCATTTATCTTTCACATTGCTCATTTGATTATAGTAGTTGCTAATCCCTTCTTGCTCCATTTGTGTTTACAGTTATGCGATCAACAAAGAGAATACCCTTCTCATTTAAGTGCTTTTAAATGTATAATTTTCTGCCTATTGTTTCTTCATTATTTTGTCATCACTCAATGACCTTTATGAACTTCAGTTTGGATTGTGTGCTTAAAGATGACATTGCTATCTAGTCATGACCCTTAACTTCCTTAACAAACACAAATTTGTGTCATTGGTTGATAGACATTTTTATAATGCAAGCCTCACCCCTGAGGAGTGTTCTTGGTATTCTGTAACTGCCAACCAGTTGTGATACATAACAGGGGTGTGCCAGCTTTTAGAGCATGCTACTCAGGTGTGGTGGCTCTTAGAGCTTAGTTGCCCCACCTTAGGGTTGGGACTTCCATACACTCCCATAACTCACAAACAAGAGAACATAGAATACAGAAGAATGTAGCAGGAACTAGCAAACAGCATAGAACATGCAAGTTAAGACTGATGCTGAGAGGACTGGGGAAGTTGGAGAAAATAAATTGCAGAGCTCCTCATTTTGAGTGTGCAAGCATGTCTTCTGATCTTCTTATTTTTGTGTTTGCCAAAGGTTGGGCTCCCATGTACCCATGTACACAGACCTGTTTTTTTCAGTAGCAGGGAGGTAAGACAGAGTTTGTACAGGTTTGTAACAGAGTTGCCAGGATTTCTGATGTTTTTCTTCTCTCAGAGTAGTATGAAGACTCCACCTTCTCCTGTGTGTAGAAGAGGAAATGGCAGAATTCACAGACCAGGCCTTGTGGATGTTTCGCAACCCAGCTCCACTTGTTATCTTGTCTTTTTAAAGGCATGTACAGTGTTTTCCTCACAGGGTTTTGTGAGACTACGGTGGGTGCACCTTACTCTGACCGTCTGAGGGGCCTAGAGGCGTGGTCCCTTGTATATTATTATTATTATTATTATTATACAAGTGTATACAAGTGTGTGTGTGTGTGTGTGTGTGTGTGTATGTGTGTGTGTATATATATATGTGTGTGTGTGTGTGTGTGTGTGTGTGTGTGTTAAAGGCATTAGTACACTTTCAGAGCAAGATTTAAGAGGTTAGCTCTACGCAGAACTTTATTTATTTAACTTGATTTAAGCAATTTTGTGTTTTAGTAATTTACTCATAAGCACACTTGTTATGGGTATAAATGGTAAGGACACAGCAAAAAGGTCACACCCACACAGCATGGTACAGGATTTTAACAGTTCTCAAATGGTCAAAACAAATAACGACTAGGGCAGCATATGTAACATGCGAAGTACAAACACTAAGCTTAAAATAACCTTGATTAGCTACCACTACTTCAGTTTGGTTATTTAACATTACAAATAGTCACGTTACATGAAGAGCCAGCTTGCTCATCATGTGCTGAAAATGATTGCATTGTCAGAGCATGTGCATGACAATCTTTTGCCCCCTTGCTGACCACAGCAAAGACCTTAACAAAGAATCACGTTTTTGAACTCGCTGAAATATTACAGTAGCTGTGGTCATAGCATGCAGTCGTATTTGAAAGGACATGTTGGCAGCATTGATGTCAACTTTTCCGAAACAAGTACAGGCTAAAAGTCTGTTTTAAAGTGAGGAGATGAGTCGGACACACTGATGTTAATGTTCTCTAAGTTAGATTGTTAATCATCAGTGATAACTTCTGCTTTGATTAACTGCGTTATTTGCTTGCAGTCTTACATTGATAACCATAAGATTGTGTTTGGACTAGTGGAAACTGCAGTGGATACTGTAAAGATAACGATACTGACCTTAAATCAAATGGTGTTGTCTTCAAAGTGCCTCATGTCTGGGGTGCAGCCTGTGCGCATACAGCAGGCACAGGAAGCAGACTGTCTGGGAGTGACATGCTTTCCCGAAGCAACAGGGCAAAACAATGGTTATAATGTTAATTTTATCATGTGAAGCGTAAAAATATTTTCAGGTCATTATGAACCTTCTGGGACAAATTAGCCTATGGTGGGCTGCCACCGTCTGGGTAATTAATGAGAATCAAATCATTGTTTACTTAGTGGTTCCTTTTTGTTACTGACTTTGTAATCAAACTTAAAAATCCTGAAGTAGCCTCTGTAAACCAACTGTTTGACAGGTATTGCCCAGGACAATGTAAAGGAGGAGGAGACAGCTTACCGGTTGAAACGCGAATAGGATGGCTTGTAATGCTCAGCATGGAGTATGTTTACGGGGAAAGTCCCCCGCTTCAGTAAAAACAGCCGCAAGCTGGGAAAGCCGCAAGTGGGAAATGCTTTTCCTCATTGTTGAGAGATACATACGCTTAGTAGCCAAGGCAACCTAAGTAAACATGCTTTTTGTGTTATCTGAGCCAAATGCTGCTAACTGTTTCTGCTATTTTTGTCAGATTTCACAAGGATTTAAAATATGTTTTTCAATTGTTACTGTGGCTTTGTTTCAGCTTTGTAGTACTCTATTGAAAGTGATATGAGTGTTATCCTGAAAGACGAAGTAACTGCCTGGGATTTTTGCCAAAATGGTCACTAAACAGACATTCCTGTAAGGACTTTATCACCTAATGAAAGATTACTTCTACACAGTTGACAACACAGTCTGCCATTGACAGAACACATGTTGGGGAACCTTATGAGATTTTGCTCTGCGCTTGACCAAATCACTTGGTACACTCGCACGCAGCAGTAAATTTTTTTGATCCAGTTGATTTGGATTTAAAACTCTGCATTAGTTGCACTCAATTTTTAGTTTTTTTTTTTTAAAGATTGTTTTGGTTCTCAACTGTGCTCTTAAAGGACATTACCTTATCAAGCCGTGTGAAAATGTCACTCTAAAAAAACATTTGCTGACCATTCAGCTATTCTGTTACTCAACTGATTTTCACTTAAGTGTAGCTTAGCATCTTTCAAAGCAAGCATCGGTTCTGGTTCCAGAAGAGAAATGACGCCTAATGTACTGTATTTGTAAGGATTATGCCTAATGCAGCAGCCCAGGATACTATCTGCATGATCCCTGAGGTTAGTCATTCACTCTGCAAACATCCAAACTCAGCAGGGAATCCCTGCCAATCAGTGGCACATATGTTTGGAATTCAGAAGGAATGTTTGATATTTAGCTTTATAACCCACAGGCCCACATGTCTGCCTGGAGCAGGGGATGGATTATGTTATAAATTTATATCGTGTTCAGTGTGAGTTGGTTGGTTAATAATTTTTCCTTGGTGAGTTATTTTATTTTTGATTAAACTGTGTGCTTTGCATGGGCTATGTAATATGATCATTATCTTAAATTATAAATTCTATCTGTGGATTTGCTGCTAGCTCTCTGCACAAACTTCTTAAATGTGTTAATCTATGGCACACTTTTGAGAAGGCTATGAAGCAAATCAATAAATAAAAGATGTGTTGCTGTTCGTGTTACTGGGGAGAAGCTGTATCTGGAGCAGTGCTCTGTAGCTGAACATGGTCCTAGTGCTTATAGATTTCATAACCTGCTGGATGTTATAGTTTAAGTACATTCTATAAACCTCAGAAAATGGGCAGCCTCTTGTGTCGAAACGAATTCAGAATGGAAATTCCTGCTGCTTGTGGATTTGATAAATTCTGAAAACTAATCAATTAATTAATCATGTTTTCAAATTGACATACTGTTAGCATTTAATGATTACAAACTTATGAATTTAATTCAGCTGTGCATCATGTGCAGTTTGATTTGGCTTTACATATCAAGCCAAATATCCCTTTTTTAAATTTCTACCATTTTGGTGTGATTCTGCCTGGTTTTCAGGTCCTGCTGTCCTCTTTTGTTTTCTAAGAGTAAGACTGCCAGCTGAAAACTGACATAAGCCCTTTCATGATTGTTCTAGCCATTGCCACGGCCATAAACATTGTTTCAGCCCCCAGTCATGGCGAGTGCCCTACAATTCCCGGGTTCTGACCCTGCAATGAGGAAAGAACAGTGTAGACTGTGTTAGCCCTCTCTCAAGTGCTGCTTCCTCATCCTATTGACCGGCAGTGGACAAAAGTCCTTCTGATTTCCTCCCTTGTCCATCTTTACTTAGTTACGTATGTATTGTCCAATAGTGCTATATTTTTGGGAGCTGGGTGGGGGGGTTCAGACAGAAGAGTAACACACTATTCTCCCTCCTGTGGTCTCCCACTTAATGGCTCTCCGCTGCAGTGACTGTCTCTGGGTGCAGGCAGAAGTCTACATGGGAGATGCACTTTTAAATCCAGTCATTTCACAGAGACATGTTGTTGGATGATTTCCACTCATCCAGTAGTGCAGCTCATTCAGAACCCAGATTTTTTGGAATGGACCAGTCACTTTGGCAGGCTGATGGAGACTAGTTAGAGTTTTTTGTCAGAACAAGGATCTTGAGTCACTCACTTGAGCAACTATTTATGTATGTCTAGCCAAATTCTAGCTAATCCAGTTGCCTTGTTCACAAATATATATCTGCTGATGAGTGTGAGAATGTAGTCATAATTATAACCACAAATTTAACATCCTGTTTTCGCCTGGGTGCAGACACTGAGGCATATGTAGTCACTAGTGATGGGAATTTCCCTTCTTTTAAACTTGGAAAATGGAGGTTAATACTAGTACCTCTCACACAGGTGACTGAGGTATGATTACAGACAGGAACACTAGTACATTGCTGTACTAAGAGAAGTACTTGGGTAAGACTAATGATATTACATGCATCTACTGTTATGAATTACCCTGGATGTGTACATGTTTTGAAATGTAAAACGGAAAATGGTTTGTTTTGATTCGATATGGGCCAAGAGAAGGTGTGAAGTTCTATAGTGGTGCATGTCTAGCAATAAATATACATTGAAATATGTAATTGTCCAGTAATGTTGCATTTTGTTTGGTATAAAGTTTTTTTTTTTTTTTTTTTTTAATAGAATTATATTGTCAAATGACTTTTGACAAGCTTTTGTATGTCAGGCTATCTGTGAGTAATGTAATGCTCCCTGTGATGGATGAAGAATCATCTATTGGTCTTTGTGGAAGGCAGGATAGCAGTTTTCCGCTAAAGGATGTTTCATTCACCTTCTTTCACCAGCTCATCTGTCTTTGTCATCTGTCAGGTCTCTGCCACTTCCAGTGCTCTCTTTCCAGGTTTCCTTATGGATTAAGACTTATTTTTACAATCTCAGCAGATGGAAAGAGAACCAGTGTCTTAGAAAAAAACTGTGATGTATGTTTTTTTCCCCTACATATTTTTTAGATGCCATAAGATCCATACTTCTTACTACCTTACCTGTTTTATTCTCATTCATCTCATGACAGCTACATAATTTTTCCATTTTGAATTTTTTTTTATTTAATATTAGCGCTGAGTGTTTGAGCCTTGCTTTCACATCATTACATGCATGTTTGCTGTAAAATTCACAGAGGTGAGTCTGCTTCAAAGTCCTTTCCTTTGGCCAGCCTGTGTATGTAAGTCAGCTTGGCGCTGGTGTGAATGGACCTGTATTTAGTGAAGCTGCAGCAGCTGCTGGAACTGTAGGCAGCACACTGTGTTCCATCAGGACCTCACTGAGCCAAAAAAAGCCTTGGACTTCTTTGTCTGGCACAGTTTCAAGATGAGTTGATATGACTTCAGTATTGAGCCGTCTTTTACATATTGTTAGTTTCGCACCCCTTTGCCCAACTTTTACCACAACGATCCTATGTAAAGTAGTGGATGAATATTCAGGCAATATCCAGTCTCTGCAGCTGGTGCTCTAATTTCAGACTTAATCATTCAGATTGTGCTGATGAGTTTATTGTAATTGAGAGGTCATGGCTTGTGTGAATAACAGAAATGCTGCATTATTCAGGATGAGAGGATTATCAGATTACACATATGAACCACCCCCCCCCCCCCTTACCCCACCCCCCCAAAAAAGCAATATTGAATATGAAAAAATGGCCTTTGTCCTCAAGGAGTGCATCCAGAAAAGTATGCAACCCTGAGTATCTTTATCTTTTTCGACATGATGCACGCAGGACAGGAGCCAATGATTATGATGCAATGGTCTGTAAAGAGGACCATTTGTGAAATTTGGATGTGCCAAGTATAATTCAGTAGCTGAGTGGGTTTTTATTTCTCTGTTGTTCTGCTGTTGGTGTGGAAGTGGGAGCAGGTTGCATGTGTCTGCTTACAGTCATATCTCATTTAGCTCAGTGTTTGTGTTCTTAGTGGGTGGTCATCATCCATGCAGCATGCAGCCCTCCAAACTCAAGCCTTATCTCTCATAAATCCTCACCTTGCTTCATAGTTATGAGTACAAGTACAGTGGAGCATTAGTCATCATGTAAGGATCAGTGGGACAATTTTGGACTGATTGGAGTAATCCTGTCTGGATATCTGCAGATATCATTTAGGGCCTGGTGGATATGTTGGTTGGCTAATAAAATCGACTGTTATTAAGGTGCCATGTAGTACACAAGGCTTTTATGTTAAGGTTTTTACTGGTGTCAGCAGAAATCCTATAAATTAAGCACCAGTAGTGTTGCTTTATATATTCTAAAAAAATCAGGATTCCCAACTCAAACAATTACATTTTCATTCACGTTCACTGTAACTGAAATTGTTCCTGAAACTGGTTTCTGCCGACATAATCTGAGATAATGTCCCTGTGTGGTTGTCTCTGCAGTGAAGACAGTCTTGTGTTATGTTTCTGTGTGCTATGCTACATAACTTTTTTGTGTGTGAAAGCAGTTCATTGGTGTGGTTCTCTTGAACAGTTGAACAGTGTTAGGTCGTTACTAAGCCTGTCACGATAATGAAATTTTAGCTGATGATTAATTGCCATAGAAAATTGCAATTGACAATTTAATTGCCTTTCTTCATTCATAATATGCAGCCCTTAAAATACAAGCCCAGCTTGGCCACATTGGCTGATTTGCTTTATTGATGCTGATAACAATGACAGATACACGTAGAGCTCAGATAAACCAAACATTACTGAATACTGCCATCAGTGTTTATTTTTTATTTATTTATTTATTTATTTTTTAAAATGTGTTTGCTCTCAACCCACCTGATAAAAATGCGCCCAATTCACATTTTTGCACATTGCTGTGTAAATATAAAATTGTTAAAGCTGGGATGGAAAATTGTGATCAGCTTAAATCATTGAGATCATCACAAATAATTGCGATCAGGTGATTATGTAATTGTGACGGGCCTAAATATTATTTGCCTGTTTCAGGGTTACATTTTGAAATTATTTAAGTTGTTTTATTTTTATTAGGCCTGTTTGTGAGCTTCTGTATTTTATCTTTGTTTAAAAAATACAATAATTGAAACGTGACATAAATCAAGAGTCAGTAAAACTACTGGAGTCTGTTTAAATATTATATAAAAATATCAGGCAGTATTATCAGGTGTCTGAATTTTTAGCATCTTGAAATAAGTATTTTTCCATTGAGAACCAATACCAGTACCTATTAGTTGTTTACAGCATTTAAGCATAAATGTGGCTGATCATGTTAAAGGCAATAGTCGTTTCCTATAAATAAATCCTAGTACTGTTTTCAGTTGGAGTGCCGTTAGCCGTGCTGAAACTCAGGTGAGTGTCACGTGTAGGGCCTCGTAGATTATTGACTGTAAACCTGATGCTAAGTGCTAGGCTCCTGTGATGAATCGCCTACTGGAAAGCAGATGATGCGCTTTCCACGCCACTCTGAAAGCCCATCCCTCTCTGAAGGGTCAAGGCTGGTCGAGCCTGTTTAAAGTTAGTGGCCTTAGGAGTGATAAACGTCTTTTGTGCACGAGACGCCGCACATGTCCTCATATGGCGAGGGCTGCAGTCCGGCTTAGCCATGTCTTGGGTGCCTGCCAGGCCCCCTGCAGTGCCTCGTAAAAAAGGAGGAGGAAAAGCTTTTGTAGAGATTGGATGCAGTGCACATTGTTTGGATGTTTTAGACTATATAATTTACATCTATTTGTCAAATTATTCCTTTTGATCTCATGGTTTTCACCCAAGCTTGTTACTCAATGTGCATATTAATATGGATTATTTAGACTGTTTGTACTAAGTGTTTCTTCAGAGGCTCAGGAATACTGTGGTGTTGTGAAATGCCACTCAGCACACCTACATTATGGGATTTTATAGCACATCATGCTCTTATATGGTGACAGGCCAGAAGACAAACTGGTCTTGTGGAGGTTTTCAAGCAATTATTGTTACTGTTTGAAAATAAACTTGAAGCACTCAATGAGGATGTTTGCTGATTTATGGCTGTGATAATCAAGCTCTCTCTGTCTTTCTCTCTGTCTTTCTCTCTGTCTTTGCAGTGAAGCCATTCACCACAACAGTCAAGGAGATGCGTCTCCACAGAGACGACTTTGAGATGCTCAAAGTAATAGGCAGGGGTGCCTTTGGAGAGGTAAGAAAAAAACAAACTCACCTGTTCTCATAAGACAGCTTAGCAGCTATCCCCATGTTTCTCAAGTCAGACAGCTCCCCATGGCAAACTGCCTTCAAAAGTACAAAAATTCAGCAAAATGTTCTCTCTCATCACAGTGCAATTCGTCTTGCGATGTGGTTTGTTTTGGTGTTCCTGAGTTTTGTTTTCATGACCCATAGCAAAATTCTGTTGTATCATATTCATTAGACAGTGCCTATGTATCCAACGAAAACCATGAGTTATCGGTGCAACGGTTTTACTCTCCAGCAAAGCCCCCTTATCTACAACCACAAGCTCGTTCCTTCCTCTCTACCTCCTTTCCCTTCTTTCTCTTTCGTCCTCCTGCTAGTTCCCCTGGGGCCCGGCCTGGCCTTACTGTGCTGTTTTTGGGCCGGGACAGATCTGGGCGTTTGAGATGGATCATTTGTTTAACTGAGGAATGTGCTGCTCAAGTCCCTTCACTACTGGCCCTGGCCTGCTCAGTCCATGTACAAAGCACATTCACTCTCTCCATCTTCTACTCCTGAATTTTCTCTCTAGGTTTTTTTCTGGAACTTTATGGGTAGATCCATCTTTCTGCCTCGCATATGTTTATTCTGCTATGTCTTGTTTATTAGCTTTTCACTGAATCTTGTCTAAAAATAAACAAATAATAGATTTTTGATTTTGCAGTGTTTGATCTCTCTGTTTTAAACTATCCCTGGGAAAAGCTAGAAAAGCATCCTATTTATGGAATTATGTCTTAAATTATTTTACTGTTTAGCCTTAAATGCCACATGTTATGCTGGGTAAATGTTGAGCAAATGTCTCAATCTATCATAGGGCGAAGGAAGAAGTTCTAACTGTCCTGTTAGTCAGTACTGGGCATTTACAAAGTTTATGCTCTGAAACAGAGAGTAGTTCTTATGTAAGCTTTGAGGATATGGCAGCTCAGAAATTAACAGTTGGCATTTAGCTAACAATGTTGACATGAAAAGCATTGCTCTTTTTTTCTTTTTTTTAACATCAGCTAGATGGCTTAATTTGTTTGTTTCGCAGTTTTTAAACACATGAAATATCAAAATAGCAAAAATTACATAATTACTAGGTTGCATCGTTACCAATGGTACTGGTGTCGAGTATTGGACCAGTACTGAGTTCATTTGTTCATAGTCATAAAAAATCACCAAAACCAGTATACCTGCTGATACAGTGCCATATAAGCTGAGTTTACTCTGCCATGCTAATAAACAAACACCCAAGCTGGCAGTGAAGGAGGCTCTGCTCACACATTGTTACTGACTCTGTGAAGGTGGGCTACAAAGTCACTGGTCACCTTAAACATTCTGCCTTGTCACTAAATCTAAAAACACACTGTTTTTATGCACACGATCACAGCTACGTCTTCAATATCAAATCAAATCGATTTGTATAGCGTATATAGTTAACAGATGTTGTCACAAAGCAGCTTCACAGAATTCCAGAAAAGATAAAGTTTTAACAAGAATGTAAAAACCCCCAGTGGGCAAGCCAGGGGCAACAGTGGCAAGGAAAAACTCCCTCAGAACTGAGGAAGAAACCTTGGGAGGAACCAGGCTCACCAGGGGTGACCCATCCTCCTCTGGTCAAACTACCTACAAGTGATTATACTGCTAATATTAATAGCAGTAGTATTATTAGTAGTAATAGCTAGGAGTCTATGAAAACATCAGTGTAGGGTGTGCAGCTAGTCCAAGGTAGGTGGCGGTAACTGGGGCGTGGGCCGCTGGTCTGAAGTGGGTAGCAGGAGGATACGGTGGAGACACAGAGGCCAGCCAAATCAGCATGAAAAAAATGACATTTCCTAGCAAAATATGTCTATGTTGACTTTACCCTGTCTGTTGTATAACCATTAATACAGTGATATGTTTTTTTATGTAAAATAGTTTATAGAAAGACTGGATTGCCCTACTTTTTGTGTCACTGCCTGATTTTAGCTTCAGTGCACAGTTGTGGCAGAGTTGTTCAGTCTAAACAAGTTTAAAATGAAACCAGTTTATTTGAAATTGTAGACAGAGTTGTCTGTAAGGGCTACATTTCACATGTGATGGACAGGGTTTTCATGCAGTGTGTGAGTAAATAGGTTGTCTATAAGTTTTGCCTGTACATGGTGGACTATTAAAACTTGTAGTGTGAGGCACCAAATATCAAGATTTCTAAAATGGCACAATATGTCTGGCTTTAGAAGACAATCAACTACAGCTCAACCAGCCAGATAATAAATTCCACACAAGCATCCACTCCTTGGATTATTTAGATTTGGATGCTTCAGCCTTGAATTTGGTTCCTGCTGTCAGTTTGCTACTGAGACTGATGTTGAAAGACACAGATGAGGAACAGAACTACAGCTGTGCGCTTTTCTGACATAGAACAAAACCTATGTATCTACATTGCAGCGCTACTTAAACTAGATTAGCGGTAAACAGTATAGTATAGTTAACTAATCAGCTAAATTTAATAATTTATCTGTTTAGGTTGCACCCATTTACACTAACAACTACTTAATTCTACATAGGTTGCTCAATATGGTATCAGACTTATTTGCCAAAAACTAAAAATATGTACTTGTACTTGGTGCGCAAAAAAGGTATTGGTGTGTCCCTAATCACTGCACTACTAGTGTAAAATTAAAATGAAATGCAGTTTTGTACAGTGCAAACAAAAAAAAAAAAAAATTAATATAGCCCTTTGGTGAAGGATGATTTTCAATGTGGTATTCTTAGGACTCATGCAGTGCGCAGCTTGTTACCTGATCTGTTTGTTGTAATCAACCAGAGCAGTAATCATTGTGTGTAGCTAATTAAACCTGCTTTTAACCCTTTAAACTATGTCACATAATCTCCAGATACAGGTATAACAGTACAAGACACACATTATATCAGCTGTGTTTGAGCTGTGTGTTTGTTTAGTGAAGACTTGTTGATTCAGAACACTTCAGTACTAAGTTTCCCATCCTATAATGAAGACAGGGGTACCAGTAGTGACAAAGGAAGCAGAGCAGGATGGTATAGCTTCCAGGAAGGGTTCAGGAAATGAAGTCTGTCTCAGAGGAGAGACTGTTACAAAAATAGTGTTTCCCTCCTCAGAAAACGTATGGAGAAGCACACAGCTCTTCAAACCTTGCTGAGCATCCCCTTCAGACACCGAAACTATTCATCCATGTTAGATATATTTGGTATTGATTTTAGCCACATCACATTTTAAAAGTAAATTTATCTTGACTGTTTAGTCTTTGGTTGGTGTGTTAAGTCATATAAATTAGGTCCAAACTGGTGATCAGTTGACATTAGTATATAGACAAAAAAGTGCTTTGTATATGAATTTAATCTAGTATGAAAAAATTGTTAAAGCTTCAAAATGTAACATTAACTCTGAACTAACTCTAAATTAACTTGAATTTACTGTTTTTCTGATATTACCAAACCCAACGCACGCAGTTCTGTTCCATCACCACGTGACTGGAATTTTACTTATTTGTCAAGCAAATTGAATCATTTCTAGATACCTTGACTGGAACAGAAATGTCCTGTTATCTAAAATGTTTTTACTCTGTTACATCTCTCATGCTGTCTATTTGTTAGCTCCTTTATAGTGTTGTTTTGGGGTGTTGGATATATGCATGTGTGAGAGAGAATGTGAGGCATGGCTTCATGTGTTCCCACTCCCAGTCGTTTCCTCTAGCCCAAGCATTACAGGATGCATTTCCAGATAAGTCACAGCATTTCCTGTTTATGATTGATGGCTGTATCCCCTCTGAGCGCCTGCTGCATGACTGTCTTTTATGGTACACCAGGTTCCTCAGACTGAGCCATGCACTTCAATGGCTTCCAAAATGTACACTCCCTGTACCTTCCCTGAAACCTGTTCTGAATAACTCCTGACTTTAGTAGAGTGGAGAGGGAGGGACATAAAATTAGGATAAGTTTATGCAGATAGTGAATGATAAACAGTGTTTTTAATTGTATTTTGGAGTACTTGTGGTTTTCTAAAACCTGCTTTTTAAAAACATACCAGATGCTTGTTATATGATGTCTTTTGGGGGGGCAGGCATAAGTTGTGATGCTGAGCTTTGTCTAACCTGTACTGTACATCCAACCATGAAGTAAGGATGGGCAATGTGACAATATTTGTCATCATTATGATGAATTGTCACGTTATATCTCAGCATGCTTTCTGAACATACCGTGTATGTTTCATTACAAACAGAAAATTTAGTTGTGCAGCATTATTTTTTAGCTTTTTTATAGTTAGTTTTAAATGTTACTGAGGCTTTTTTTCTGTTCCATTCCATCTAACTTCAGAAAAACAAAAATATTGTAATGTAGTGTATTGTGAATGTCTTGAATTGTTTGTTTTTTTTTTTTAAACCATATTGCCCAACCCTACCTTGAAGCAGTGATATCAAGATCAGTGCACACAGTAACTTTCTGATAGTCATTCCATTTTTTGCAGAAATTTTGTCAACATTTCTGTGTGGTGTAAGCAATTCCAGTACATCTCAGTAATGTAGAGTTGTTGTTTTTCCTTACTCATGCAATAAAAACCAACATTTAGCATTTCTAAATGACAACTCTGGAGTCTTTGATCCTTCAGGCAGTCATTTCGTATATGATCTCTGCCTTGTGTGGGAGTGCACAAGTGACTTGTCCAATCATACAGCAGCGTGAAAGGACTCTGGCCACCCGCCTTCCCTGCATGTACCTCCCTGCCTTTCCAATCAGGTCAGGCCAACTGCCTGTGTCGAAATCTGTGTCTAAAAAAGGAGAGATGGAAAGAGGACAAGAGACACTCTGGGAGGAGGAATTGAGGGGATTCTAAGCACATTGGGTTTGGTTTGTTTTTGTAATGAGGTCAGATATCTGCTGTGGATAGGACTTGATAAGGAGTTTGTCTTTGATTGAACCTGTGTTTTCAGTGTGTACATTTCACATACTTTTCCTGTGACTTCTCATTTTCTGTGTTTCAACCTGTTTGGTGTGTGTGTGTTAGTCATAGATCCCTTTAGAGTGTTTATCTTGAGGGTGCAAGTCTCAGTTTGCCCTCATGTTCTTTGCTGAGGCAGCACATAATGCTGTGACCAGCTGTATGTGAGGTGATTCTTCACTCATGTTTACTGTGGGTAAACATGTCATGTGATGACTGTAGTACAGAGAAGCTAACCTAGCTTACTAGACCCCCGCAAATGAAGTCATCCAGGCTGATGTTTTTAGTATATATAGTCAGAAAGTATCGCAATATGCCTCCTTTTACATAATTCCTCAAGCCATGCCATGTAATCCAGTGAACATTTTTAAAAGTCCTGTCTTTTCAGCACTGCTTCCTGCCTTTTGTTAATCCATATCCTTAGCAACCAGAGGCTGTTCATTTTGTTGTTTTTGAGCCATCGTTATCATCATGCCATCACTCATAGCAGACGTTCTTAATCCCCCTCCCTGATATGTCCTCATTCAAGTAGGGTGTCTCCCTCTCCACCCCAAGCAAACATCCCTGCTCTCCTCCCAGTCCCTTCCCTTCTTGCACTTGCTCACTGCACTCTAGAGGAAGAACATTGTCACCCACACATACTCATTGTGCTGTTTGCCTTAGGAATGACAGTTTTGACATTTCCTTGAATGATACCAGTGACCAAATTCATCATGGTTTTTAGTATCACTAAAATACTGATTTTTTTTTTTTTTTAATAAGCTTTAAAACTAATGCAGATATTATATCAATAGACTTTTTTATTAACTTTTTAATGAATACATTTAAGTGAACATCACTTCATATCTTCAAATTTTTCTACTTTGAAGCATTAGGTTAATCACTGGCTTTTTATATCATGATATTAAAGATAATAAACAGCCTCCATTAGGCAGCAATTAATTAAGACAAGCCAAAAATCACTGACATGATCTTTCAAAATATTAATTCCAAAATGGATAGTTCTGGTTCTGAAGTCTGATTGGCTGAGCCTTGTTGAAATTCATTCTGAAACACTTGAATGATTGACTCTAAGTGAACACCAACTGAATTATGTATTGAAGTAACAGGATATTAGTGTTCCTTGTGTGGACCCTGGTATGTAATTCTGATGCATGGGACCGTGTATAAGGATGTATATGAAGTAAACATACCTTCTGTAAGAATCTGTTTTTGTCTAAACTGAGGAACTAAGAACTATTTTATGGTCATGATTATTTGACCAAAAACTGAAAAAGTGATGAATTGAATGGAATGTATTTTTATAATTAATGTGCACACCTTCATGTGATTTTCCTCACACCACCTAAGAACATAGACAAAGTAGTTGCACCTGCGGATGTTTGTTTAGGGATGGTACATTGTTGTAATGGTGCTGTCATCTTTTCAGAGTGATGGTTCTGCACATAGCTAATTTATTTTGGATATTTTGGGTTATTTGAGTATTTTGGGTATTGCCTATTCAAATGGTTGTAGAGAACTGTTTATTAAAATAGTAATGCTTAGTTAGATGATGCTTAGACCTTATATAGTCTTTTACATCCCTGTGTGGTATTTAATTAAATCCAGTAACTTTCCTGACATAGCTGACAGGCTCAAATGGTCATATCAAATTACTGATATACTGTCTGAAACCCCCTTTTCAGAGTCATCTCAGATCCGAAACCTCCATTTTGAAAATGCTTTTCTCAAGGGACCATAACCTAAGTAGGGCAAGTGTAAATAAGATGAATAAATAAAGAGAAATCATGCTGAACTCTTTCTAGTCCTGCAACATCTCGGCATTTCAATTGCTTTATAAACTTTCTTCAGGTTGCCGTGGTGAAGATGAAAAACACGGAGCGAGTTTATGCCATGAAAATTCTGAACAAGTGGGAGATGCTGAAGAGGGCTGAGGTAAAGATCTTTTCTTTTCATTTATAGTGGGCTGTCTCATGGACAGAACCATTTTTAAGGAACAGATATTAATGCCGTTATAGCTGCATTGCTACATGAAATTACTGAAGGGGATTTTCCTTGATACTGATGACTGGGATCAAACCTGTGCAGTGAAGGCTGTGATGGAGATGGGGGCCATTTTCTTTTCTGCTCCATCTTGACCCAGTTTTTACACAATGAGCTCTGACAGTGGCCTCAGGCCTTCCAGAGCTGTGTCAGGAGAGCTTTTGTCAGTGCGGCTGGTCAGAAATCCCATGCTGAACAGCACCAGGCCTTCTTCATGTCTGTCATAGTATAGTACATTAGCAGCTATTAGGTCATCAGAGGAAGGTGTAAAGCAAAGGATTGCAATAGAACTCCAGAGTTCTGAGGACATAAGACCACGTGTCATCACCAGAAAAAGATTGAAGGTTGAGTGATCTTGTCAAAGAGATTTGAATTATCTTGTTGGAAAAAAAGTTATTCTTATTTCCGGAAGATTTAGTTGACACTTTTGTACTAAATTCCAGGAAACACACAATCATATTGCAGAATGTATAAAGTACATGCTTGCTTTGTATTAATGACATTTCCTTTACTTTGTCTTCTGTAGACAGCCTGTTTCAGAGAGGAGAGAGATGTTCTGGTGAATGGAGACTGCCAGTGGATAACCACCCTTCATTATGCCTTTCAGGATGATAACTACCTGGTGAAAATATTTATCCATGTCTGGCTATTTAGTGAAGTAAAATGATTAAAATGTCCATTTAATAATTAAAAACCTTGTTGTAGTGCTGTTATTTTATCACTTAACAGTTTAAGACTTTGGTTAACCTCAGAGTGCTGCACAAACCATAATATACGTAAATAATATTCCCTTGCAACTTGACTAACAGTTCTATGCTCTGTGATGTGCTCTTTAGTATTTGGTGATGGACTACTATGTGGGCGGGGATCTGCTAACACTACTCAGCAAGTTTGAGGACCGGCTGCCTGAGGACATGGCCAAGTTCTACGTGGCAGAGATGGTTCTTGCCATTCACTCAATCCACCAACAACACTACGTGCACAGGTAATATGAGTATCTGTGTGTGTGAGAGAGACAGAAAGAAAACAAGCAAGCACAGTAAACATGAACAGATCAGTTGCTTGTAAAACCAATTTTTTTGTAATAGAGACTGTAGGACATCATGTTTGCTCAGTTAGTTTGAGTGTGTACAGTATTGGTATGTTTGAAATACAGATTCCAAGACCACTGACAATTCATTGAAAAGATTTAAATTCCTAGTTTCTAAAACTACTTTAATGATCCTGAAACTCAAGATGCATGGAGCAAACAGTTGTAAACTGATCTTAGATATGCTTGTCTATTATTATTTTTAAACAATACATTTTTTCAATATTGTGTATTGTCTTAATATTTTTACTTAATCACAGAATTAAGACAGGGTAGTGAAATGGCTTCAGATGGGCCTGGTAAGTGGAGGATGAATGGTTTCTTCTTGCCAGTGCTACTATGTGGTGATGACCTGTACTGGGCTGCTGTCTGACCCAACTGAGCCCCTTTTCCTTCCTAATCCAAAGGGGCTTGGCAACTTCCTGCAGTTTCCCTCTGACACACTAGCAGTACCACCATCATTCCTAGAGCTAGTGAAAACCTTTTTTGAACTCCTCCTGCTATCTTATTCCAGGGCATGGCATATAGAACAGATTTAGTCATGGAGGTCTTGTTATACACTTGATGCTAAATGATTTCCTGTTTATAAAAGAACATTGTATGTGTGTCTGTTAGGTGTGGATAGTGGTATTTGTGTGTGTGTGTTTGTGTTGAATTTTGACACCGTGTTTACACCATGCCCGCTGTGCCCAGCACGGTGCCAACACTGTGGAACAGAGAGTGCGCTGTGTGTGGCCCTAGTCCAGTAGAGAAAAAGCGAGAGCTGGGGAAGGATGAACAATGCCAAGCTGTTCAGTGCAGCAAGCAGTGCACTGGCAGGCATGGAAAAAGTCACCCTGCAGAGACCTGTTGAGTGATGGGGTGGGTGATCACGTGGGTGTGTTCTCAAGATATGATAACTGAATTTAATAATTTAAAGCAGCATGTTTTTACATTTATGGCATTTGGCTGACGCTCTTGTCCAGAGCAACTTACAATTTGATCATTTTTCTATTGTGGTAGACAGACATAAAATCTGCGCTGATCACTGATCACCAGTGAATCTCCAAATGTGAAGATTTGGCAGGTTAACAGTAGTCCAGAAAAAAACTCATCACACTTTAAAAAAAAAAAAAAAGTTGTCTGAACTATTGTTTTATAGGCCATATAAAAGTAAAGTGGATTTAACTCAGAAAAGGCCTGCACAGTAATCAGGTGTTGCTTTGAAAAAAGAAACCTCTCTTTTATAACTGAAAGTAAGGCATAGTTTTCATGATTTTATCAAGTTAGCTTCTTTGCACTGCAGTAAGTCTCTCTCTGTCTTTCTCTTACAGAGACATAAAGCCTGATAATGTGCTGCTTGACATGAATGGCCATATCCGCTTGGCTGACTTTGGTTCTTGCCTGAGGATGATGCAGGATGGCACGGTGAGTGAGAAACAGACATGGTGTGGATAATCCCTCTCTTCTCTAAAGCCAATAGGCCTTTCAACATCCATACAGCAGGTGATCTGCATTTCACCATGAGTGTGGTGAAAGGGCTCCCTCTGCATTTGTCACTATGCCCCTGACAATGATGAACCTAATTTTGACCCTGGGTCAGTGGAGGAGGGCCCCTGTCAGCAATCAGTTAATTTCATAGTCTTACCATTCTCCATGTTGCACTTTAACTCAGCATTTTAACTTGTATAGTCTTATATTGAGCATAGAATTCACTTAGCAACAATGGGGATTATTTTCCTGTGAACGTTCTTTGTTTTTCATCACCTTGACAGATTTATCTTTATCTCTTCAGGCTCCTAGCAGATTTATCTCCCTGTGATTAGAAGTTGAGCAAAAGTCATTGCAGTTGTGCTGTTCTGCGTGTTGTCCTGTGTTGAGCTGATTCTATCAGCTCTGATTGGATCAGTTTCAAAGTTTCCTTTCTCTTGTACTTTACCACTCCAGCTGCATAGATTGGTGATTTAAAGGCTTTGAAGCAATATTAGCTTTCATCACAGCATGCCTTGTGATTCTCTCTCTCTCTCTTTTGTGCTGAGTCTTTATAAATCTGCACATAGTATAAGTTTGCTCTTTTATTAGCATTAATTCTCTTTTTGGTTAGTTGTGCATGCAAGTTCTTTTTTTTACATCATGTATTTTCCTAAAAAGCACAACGTAGATTAGAAGGAAATCCAGGAGGCAGCTTGTTTCCTAGGCTGACAGTAGTTTCAGTATGTGAGTCAATCAGGCATTCAGTAGTGTGACTGTGATGTAATGGTATGGAGTGGTGACAGGCAGGGCAGCTGAAGGAGAAGTGACAGGTTAAGCAGCAACAGCCAAACACATAACCAGAGCAAATTCCTTGTTATGAACTGGGTTGAAGACAAAAAAAAAATGTCCTTACCTCTCTTGACGTGTCGTTTTTGCAGTGTTGTTCCTTGGTTGTGTAACTAATCCTCCATGTTGTCTGTCTGCAAAACAGATTACCTTTTACTTAGGTGTCTCGTCCAATTGATCAAAAGCTGAAAGGCTTTTAATATCAGATGTGTGCAATATTTTAGATTTTTATCTGTTTTATGTCTATAACCCCCAGTATACGTTAGAACAGTGCCATCTTTAGCTTGAGCCTTTGTACGTCCTGCCTTTCAGCCACTTAGAGTTAGGCAAGTGAAGATGACGTAATGATGAAGATGAGGGGGGTGGTAACCTACAATCAGGCATGTTTAATAGCCTGTTCTGTTTTTGTCTTGTCTGATTGCTTTGATTGAGCCCCTCCTCCAGTGAAATGCTTTTTTCATGAATTTCTGTTGTCCTAAAGATTACATCTGTTAATCATTTAGTCTTTTTGTATTTTGTGATTTTTTTTTTTTTTTTTTTTTTTAATGTTATCTGACAATTATATATTCTTTATAAGCTTGGCTTGTATTTTTGTCTGTATTATAAATGTTTCTGATGGTTTTCTTTGTGTTTCTATACTTCTTATACAGGTCCAATCATCAGTAGCCGTAGGAACTCCAGATTACATCTCTCCAGAGATCCTGCAAGCAATGGAGGATGGAATGGGGAAGTATGGCCCCGAGTGTGATTGGTGGTCTCTGGGTGTGTGCATGTATGAGATGCTGTATGGGGAGACACCCTTCTATGCTGAGTCTCTGGTTGAGACCTACGGCAAGATCATGAACCATGAGGTGAGAGCTGTTAGAAGTCTGAACATCACTATAATTGGCCTCATCTAACTGACTGCCATCAGAGAAATTTTGAAATGTACAAAAAGCATGTGATTCTACAGGCGATTATGATTTCTGCTCTGTGCTGCGTCTCACTGAGCACACATCCCACCCTACTTAAAGAAATGTATCCACACTACACAGAGCCTTCATTCTTTGTCTGTCACAGCTGCTATTCGCATACAGGAAAGGGCAGTGTAAAACAATGTTATGTCATGTATCAAAAACGTCTGTGTTAAGACTCTTTCACTGATGTTAACAGGCTGTCTGTAGGCTATCTGAACTAAATTGTGTTCTCACTAGAGTAAGTTTGGCAAAGATCTAAGCTTACAGGCTCAAATGATATTCAGAAAATGTGTACTGAAGGAGTTCTGTGACATCCCAAGTAAAGAATATATATATATATATATATATATATATATCATGATTTTATCACTTAGAGCAAATAAGTGTCAAACTTATATGGTTTCTCTGTATGCTGTGCTCAGCTGCTGCCATCGTTGAGCTCTCTACCATGGCAGAATGAGCACACATCCTTATCAACTCCACTATGGCAGTCAGTGAGAGCCATAGTCTTTACTATACAGATTCAAAACCTCAAGATAAAAAAAATCAAGATGTTTTTTTACACAGGAGTAAATAACAGGGTAGAATACATAATACAAAGAAAGAATTAGGTTGTTGTTTCAATCTTTGACAGTTGTTTCTCAGGGGTCACATGGAATTCTATTTAATTGGGGGGGGTAAAATTTGTCTCCTTGTGTAGTTTGGAGTTTGGCACGCACATTTGAAGCTTTAATAATTTTGACTTGAGCATCATTATAACATACTTCATCCAAATTACTATAATTTTGTCACACCAGTTTGACTTTGACATCACAGTCCAACTAGTAAGATAATTAAATAACTAGTAAATATGGTGTTTGGCAAACATATTTTGTTATTACTATTTTCGAGCTCAGTAGTTTAAGGCTATTAGCAAAACCAAACTTGGCTAACAGCTTTTCTCACACTTCTTCCCAAACATTAGATACAACGTTCTTGCATTTTGTATTTTAATATTTAAATGCGATTATGGTAAACAAGCTGCATTTTCCCTGCCAGGTCACGTACATCACTTGTCATTGTACCTGACATCAGAGAAATTGTGAAATCTGATACGTATGCAGAAAGTGGGAATTACACTTGCACTTGCTGTTACTACTATCTCTCTATATTTAGCAGTCAGTCCCTTTTGTATTTAGGAAAACAAATGTGATGTAGGTCATAACAAGCAAGCAGGATTTGAATGGAATTTGCATGAGCACAGTGGAGCATGCGCTATGAAGTGCTGCTTCAAAGCAGGCATGCCTACTGTATCGCAGTTTTCTTGTCTGTTGATGTGGGCCAACTCACAGCAACCACTGTTCTTTATTCTTTTACAGTAAAGTCTGAAAAACAATGCAGATTTCGTAAAGGATGTGGTGAAATGATAAGGACAGCTTCAGATTGCAGATAAAGCTGTTATGTAAATTACTGCTAAAGCGTAGAACCTTACATACTATTTTTAACATTCCAAAAGTAGCTATACCCGTATTTATACAAGCCTGAACAGTTTATCGTTTTTAAATCAAAATCACAGCTGGAAGAATGCCAATTTCATATTGCAAGTGCTGAAATTTTTAATATATCTTTTACTGTTCAGTGTTTTCTTAAGTATTAAGTATGGAATTTTAGCCTAATAATGCAGATTTTGTGAACTGGCAGTCTGGCACGCTACATTCAGCATTTAAGCAGAGAAGTCAGAAAAAAGTATGTGCAAAAAAGGCCTTATAAAAAGGTTTATAAACAATAATAGCACAAATTTAAATAATAGCACAAATTTACATTTAAATCACAATAGTAATCAAAAAAATAGTTTTCCCCAAGTTGTTTAGCCCTAATCTTGTACAGTTGTGAACAAAAATGCCACTGTTTGCTTAAATAACCCAGGATACAGCTCATGAGGATCTAGTTTCTTTTAGTTGTTTCTTTTTACTTAATTGACAGATATTGAATTTGTATTCATTTACAGACACCCAAGATACTCTGCAAATTTAATTGATTACTTTGCTGAACTACATTATCTCCTTTTATGTATTTCTTTTTTTATTATAACCTGTGATTTTAACATAAATAACTATTCTAAATATTCTACATAAATAACAAGGACAATAATGCCAGATAACACAGTCAGTTGGTGTTGTTTTTTTTTTTTTTTTTTTTTTTTTTTTAGGTCATGGATGCTGTTGCACCAACATTGAGTTATGCAAGATTAGAAATGTTTATCTAACACAGTCAACAGAAACATCAACAGTATCTGTGCCCCTATTTATCACAGTTAACAAGCTTACTAACCCCCCAAAACAAATAAACATAGAACTCCTTTCCAAAGGAAAATGTAATGAATTTACTTGTTTGATTGGTTCAAGATCAAAACTACTAGATTGACCATTAATACCACACAGTCTATATAACCTCCTCAAAATAACTTGATTATTACGTCATAGTTTAACAAAATTGACCAAAAACTCTACAGGAAAATGTTTAGCACTTTAAATCATTGTCATGTTCTCTCAGAACACTACCATCTGATATTTTACTGCTTTTAACTCTGTAGCAAGTAATTTGCAGCACATATTTAATGACTAACTGCTATCAGGCATTTTCCCAAAGTCACTAAAAAACAGCTAACATTAAGCCACTCTGAAGAAAGAGAACTCTGTATGCCTCTGTATCGAACAACTACAGACCTCGCAAATCCTCCTTTTATAGCAAAGATAATTTACGTTTTTAATTAATTTAGCATTTTTTTTTAAACTTACAGGGTTATTTTACCAAATTTTAATGAGGCTTTCGAAATTATTGCTCTATTGAAACTTTCCTTAAGTGAACTGTAAAAGATAAACGATACACGGCTGAATACTGACTCGGGTAAAATATCACTTCTGATGTTTTAGATCTTCGTGCCGTATTCAACACTGTAGATCATTCAATACTTCTGGACAGGTTATGAATAGCAAATTTCATTTGTGTATGAGATTCTATATTAATAAGCTTTCCTTGCTTTTGATGTTCATCTACTAGTGACTGCAAAATCTAAGACTAGACTAGGATGTTTTTTTGTCTGTGTGTGTGTGTGTGTGTGTGTGTGTGTGTGTGTGTGTTTTCTAGTTTTCATGTGTCTTATTGCGGTACTTAATATGCATGCAGAATCAGATGAACACATCAAAGTGAAGACTTTATTCTGAGCCGATGATGACAAATTTTCTTCCTCTCCAGGAGCGCTTCCAGTTCCCATCTCACATCACTGACGTGTCCGAGGATGCCAAAGACCTGATCCAGCGGCTGATTTGCAGCAGGGAGCGCAGGCTAGGCCAGAACGGTATTGAGGAGTTTAAAAAGCACCCTTTCTTCTCTGGCATCGACTGGGAGAACATTCGTAGCACAGAAGCTCCTTATATTCCTGACGTCAGCTCTCCATCTGACACCTCCAACTTTGATGTGGATGATGATGTATTAAAAAACCCTGTAAGTGTTTATCTCTCTGCTGGCACCTCCCTAATATACTCAGCTTTCTTCAGAACTATTGAACATGAAAGCATTGCCTTACTTTTCCCCTTTGCGTAATGATTCAGTGATCTTGTGACAGTGTAGTTGTGAAATTGTGGTCAAAGCATGAGTATAGCCCAACAAAATTCTATGAGTCTGAACCAAATTTGGTCACCACCAACCAGAAGCAAATGAAACTCCACATTTCCAGCAATTGTTACCTCATACCATAGCAACAATGACAGCTGTCATCAGACCATGACTAAACAATCAAAATAGCCTAATGTTCAACTATCCAAACATTAGTTGAAATTTCACTTTTTCTTTTTCAATTTATTGAAAGCGTGTGTGTGTGTGTGTGTGTGTGTGTGTGTATGTATGTGTGTGTGTGTATGTGTATATATATATATATATATATATATATATATATATATATATATATATATATACATATAAAATCTTCATCCATCATCGTTGACCGCTAGTCCAGATAGGATCGCGGCAGCAGTTGGGAGAGCAGAGAATCCCAGATGACCCTGTCCCATATATATATATATATATATATATATATATATATATATATATATATATATATATATATATATATTAGCGTTAATATATTTTACATAACGTGTTGTTCACATGCTGGCATCATAGACCTCGTTGACGTTGCTGCCTGACGTTGAATACGAATGAGTCCTGTGTTTAGGCTAGAGAAGCACAGAGAAAATCTAAAGCATGGATTAATGCGTGGCAGATGGACAATGACAAACTAGAATGTAAAATAATGTTGTATGGAATAGTTCTCCAATTAACCATTGAGTCTACTCCATGCAGGACATCGCACCTCCCATCTCTCACACTGGCTTTACTGGTCAGCACCTACCCTTTGTGGGCTTTACCTATACCACGGACAGCTGTTTTTCGGACCGGGGTTGTCTGAGACTAGCGGCGCTGGCTGACGGCAGCTCAGGAGAGCTGCTACGGCGTGACGAGGGTGGAGGCCTGCAGCTGGAAGCTTTCGAAAGGAGGATTCGCTCCTTGGAGCAAGAAAAACAGGAGCTCAATCGCAAGTTACAGGGTACTCAAAGCTGCAACTTGATTCAGATTTAAAAGACACATCTCTAAAACTTGAACTGACGCATGCTAGCTCACTTGTTACATAAGTTGCCAGTTTACCATTTCAATCTTGGAAAGACTAAAAGGAAATTAGCCTTCTAGCCTTTGATTTTCACCCAGTTTCTTTGGCTGTTAAAATGTTGTTGTGACCATTCTCTCTACATTTATTTTCACAGAATCCACCCAGGCTGCACAGTCCCTCTATGGCTCTGGCCGTGGGGCAGGCACATTGGGCCGTGATAAAGAGATAAAAAAGCTCAATGAGGAGATTGATCGCCTGAAGAAGAAACTAGCAGGTGAGCAGCAACAGCCTACCGTTGCTTGTAAAACAGAACAAGATAATACAGAACATCACCGTGACAGAGCAACAGGTCAGGTGCTTTACCACCGATGACTGCAAAGATGAAACTTTCGTAATCATCAAGGAAATTGACACATTCTTGGAAAATCCTTGAAAGAATTGTTCCTGTAATAATCATCATGTTCCTAAATCAGAAGTTCTTATTTGGTTATGAAGCTGTGCAGTGGTAGTCTTCAGTATCTAGTCAGTGATTATTCACTTTGCTGGTTGCCTGTTTCTCTCAGACTCTGATAGGCTGGAGCACCAGCTGGAGGAAGCAGTGACTCTGCGGCAAGACTACGAGAGTTCTTCCACCAAGCTGAAGGCTCTTGACAAACAGGTCAAAGCTCTAAGGCAGGAAAAGGAAGACATCCATAAGGTAGTGAAGCCTTCATAGCTCATGCCACCAGTACTTTAAACACGGTTCTTCATAACATAAATGCACTCACAAGCTCAAAATATTTTTCTTTGTTACATTTGAGGAACATATTTGTCACTTATGTCATGTGAAGCTAAATCTATAATAGGTTGCTTCATTAGTCAAGAAATTTAACAGATTCCACAAAGTATATTTTAAAGAGGAAACACTTTACGGGGTGCAGTTTTAAACAAATAAGAGAGAAATCTGGGAAGGCACACTGTAAATTACCATTGAATCTCTTTATGTATATGCATGACCTAACGAAGTGAGTCTTTCCATCGCTCACTCCTTCCACTCTAAGATACTATTGTGTTCTTTCCATGTGACACAAATGGATTGTTGTCATTCATGCAGCTGTCGGCGCAAAGGCACAAAATCGTTTCTCTTTAGCGCCTATTCTACCCTAAGCCCTCCTACCCTCTCTGTTTCACCCATATCATGACCCTTTGTCTCATTCCATTCTAGTGTTTATACACACTGGACCACTTCATCATGATTAATGCCGTCATTCCCTCACTTAGACAGAGGCAGAGCTTTTTACCAACCGATTGCATTTCTGCCTAATTGGATTTGTTCGGCTCCTCCACTCGAATCTTGACCCAGAGCTCTCAGTAGCCCTAATGTTGAAGTTATCCATGGCTGTAGGCATGATTTGACAGATAGGCCTGCTAGAGTCTATATTTTTAACTAAGCACATTGTATTTATATGATATTTGAATGCCCCTTGTTTTTGGTACTAAAGCTGCAATAGAAGCATAGATGATGTCTTCATCAGCTTTACCATGTCCTTCTCTTTTAGCGTAGTGCTCCCAATTCTCTTGACAATTTCTATTTCTCACTCAGCCTCTTTTTCAGTCCTCTCTCTGAGGCCGCCACGGCTGCTTTCTTTTTCCTTTCACTCCTTCTGTCTCTTACACACGCATCTGTTTCTCTGTTACCTTTTTTCTTCTGTTAATCGCTTTCTCTCCTTCACCTATCCCCTGTTCTTATCTTTTTCTCTTTTTCCCCCTTTTCTTCTGTCCCCCTTCTGTATCCGTATCCGCAGCAACTGGTGGAATCTCTGGATCGTCTGAAATCTCAAACGAAGGAGCTAAAGGACGCCCACCAGCAGAGGAAGCTGGCCATGCAGGAGTTCTCAGAACTAAACGAGCGTATGGCCGAGCTGCGATCACAGAAGCAGAGGCTCTCACGACAGCTCCGCGACAAGGAGGAGGAGATGGACATGGTCATGCAGAAGATTGACGCCATGCGCCAGGACATTCGCAAGACTGAGAAGGCCCGCAAAGAGGTGAGGAGTGTGTGTGTGTGTGTGTGTGTGTGTGTGTGTGTGTGTGTGTGTGTGTGTGTGTGCGTGCGTGCATGTGTGTCTGTGCGAGAGAGAGAGAGAGAGAGAATGTTTGCACATGTGACTGTGTGTGAAGAATAGAGTTGGGTATCGTTTGATATTTGCTTATTGTAATACCACTGAGCTTAACATTCCTAATAAGCTTGAAAACTGATATTTAGTCCATAATGAAAAGCATATACATGTGTTATCATTTATAACAGAATGACCTAAGCTTCTTTCAACATAAATTTCAATTTCATCGCAAAGGTTGCTGCCAAACAGCTAGCAAGCGGCATTGTCATTAACAGCAACTGCCTGGTCATTATTTTGACCAGAAGCAATAACTGTTTTGCTGCTTGCAGTGTGCTCCTATGTTAATGTTTTTGTTCAAAATTAATCAATCTTTACTATTATTGTCAAAACATTTTGTTGAGGCAATATGTATCAAGAAAATAAGTGATCATAATGCATTTGTTATTTTCAAGTGAATGCAGTGTTCGCATTCTGTCCACTGAGTATGACAGCAACTGCATGTTCCAACCAATGTTTTTATCATAGATACAGTCAGTGGTTTCAACTTGAATGTAGCCCTCTCTTTCTGACAGCTTGTGGATAATTGTTATGATGGGGATTTTTAATGGGAAGTGCATCTTTCCACTTTGCTATTGCTTTTGTTAGTAGGCTACTTGTTGATTTATCCATAAGCCACTTATAAGCACCGTCCAGTAAAGGTAGCAAAGGTGTTGCATTAAAGGCAATTAAAGGGCAAAAGTCAACGATTCTATCTTTGCAGAATACATAATGAAGGTTTCAGCCTTCACTGCTGCAGATGGTTAAAAAGTTCAAATTTGGAAACTGCATTATTGTTAAATAAAACTTGTATAATATGAATACAATAAGAAGTAAACTAATATTTACTTCTTATTGCATCTTTAATAGCGAATTCATGCAGATAATTAACATATGCAAAAAAAAATTTCTATTAGAACTTCCCCAGAGTCCTAATATGGATTATTCCCAACCCTAAGGATGCATGTACACATGAGGTTCTTGTGTGTAGTGTTTGCAGAATGGATGTTTTAATAGAATCGTTCCAGTTTTGTCATGTTTTCACATGGTTTGAATGTGTTATGAAGTAAACCGAGTTTAGATTTGAAGTGCTATAGAATCATAAGCATGTTTTAGAGCAGCGTGTGACATCTTGGTGTATGGACATTGTGCTCGGCTCCTGCCATGTTTTGTCCTGCAGTATTTATAACCCGGCATAACACCAAATTCCCCCTGGGGCTGACAGTACACACTGCCAGACAACAGCAAGGCCTGGAATGCACAGCATTTTTGGAGTTCCTTAGTGACACAACCGAAGCGCAGGGAGAGAGTGGAGCCGGGCCTTGCTTAAACTCTGCAAGCTCAGATCTCCAAGGGCGACAGCAGGAATTTCTCAGCTCTCCCCTTGTATCCCCCACCCCTGCCTTGCTGTAGGGCCTTCCTGCTGACCCTCTTTGACCCTTAGTGGTCTTGTATGGCTAACCAAAGCCAGATGGGCAGCTCTGACTGACTAGGCCCCTTTTACTGAGACTTTAGAGGAGCACAGGGAGCAGTCTGGACAACTGTTTTTTTTTTTTTTCTCTACCAACCAGTGTATCTATCATTTTTGCATTTTCTCCTTTGATCTTGCACATTCACTCACACTTTCACGCCCCAGCACTTCAATTTCTTAGCTACACACGTGTTTACATTTACTTGTTTTGGAACAGGCAGGATTAAAGCAGTATTTAAGGTGTGGCTTGGTGGTGCATTTGGTTAAGGCATGACTGAGGAAATACTTTGATACTTTGAGACATATGGCTTCGCTAGATCAATATGCCGGATGAATCCCCCTGAAGTATCAGATTTCTGCAGCGGAATGTCACTTAGGGAGTGTGTTTGAAATCAGACCAAGGGAAAGAATGTGTGTGTTTTTCTAATTGTGTGAGGACCTGAATCGTTGTAGCTATGTGTTATGCACTGTTCATGTTTCTGTGTTTGTTTTAGCTCGAAGCTCAGCTGGAAGATGCTCGAGCAGAGGCTTCAAAGGAGCGGAAGCTGCGAGAACACAGTGAAGTTTACTCTAAGCAGCTGGAGAGTGAGCTGGAGACGTTGAAGGTCAGGGGTCAAACCACACACCTTCTCTGTGCCTCTCTGCAGCTAATATAATATATTCTTTAATCCACTTTAATTCTTATTTTTATAGCTCTGTCTGTCTTTCTGTCTCTCTCCTGATTTTGTATACCTGTGTGTAGCCATTTTTCTTCTCTTGTGCGTCCCTGTGGGCCTGCTCCACCTTTCTTTCAGCTGGCCAGCTCCTTCCACCCTGTTTCCTCCATGAATCATCCTGCTTTCTCCTTAGACTATCTTTATTTTCCTTCCCCTCACCCCCCCCACCCCACCTTTTCTCCTCTCCTGATGAAGGGATATCCTGCTTGGTTATTTTTAGTGCTGTTGTTCTTGATGTGTTGTCTGTTATTTGTGTTGGCGTAGGTTGTATTGCACAGCTGGACTAAGGAGTATGGCTGTGCTGTTCACTCTGAATCAGTACCTGTCCCATTTACCCTCATTTCCTGTCCTACATTTACTGTTTTTTACCTTTCACTTCCATTTGACATCTCTTCATTTTTTTTCTGCCAATGTTGACCTTTCGCTTTCACATCATTCTCTCCTATAACCTCAATCAGATTCTCTAACAAGTATTTGTCTCTGGTTAAGCAGGGCAGTGGACGTGCTTCAGGTGTGAGTGCTGAGACCCAGCAAGAGCTGACAAAGGTGAAATCAGAACTGGATAAGAAAGTGTTGTTCTATGAGGAGGAGCTGGTGAGGCGTGAGGCCTGCCACAGCACTGAGCTGAAGAACCTGCGCAAAGAACTTCACGATTCTGAGAGCCAGCAGCTCTCTCTGCACAAAGAGCTGCTCATGCTTAAGGACAAGCTGGAGAAGGCCAAGAGAGAACGGTAAGTGAAGTAGAACCAGTCTGAGGGACTTAAATGATAACGCAAAAAAAAAAATGAAGGTGCATTTTGAGAATGTGCTGTCTAGCATTTAGGTTAAAGTCTTTGTGTTTTTGGACAGGCAAACTGAGATGGACGAGGCACTGGGTTCTCTAAAAGAAAAATACGAGCGTGAACGCAGCCTGCTAACCGAGGAGAACCGCAAGCTGACCTCAGAAACAGACAAGGTAAGTGCTCTGCAGAAGCCACTGTGAAAGGCAGTAAAAGCGATTAGGGCTTGCAAACAAATAGCTGCACAAAATCATTGCTTCAATGGTCCTTGGAGGAATCTGGTCAGCATAGAGCATTGACCCTTAACCTTGGTGTTCTCCACCCACCCCCCTCCTCCTCCCTTCCAGCTGGGCACATTTGTGGACAAACTAACAGCCCAGAACAGACAGCTGGAGGATGAGCTGCAAGACCTGGCATCTAAAAAAGAGAGCGTTGCCCACTGGGAGGCACAGATTGCTGAGATCATTCAGTGGTAAGGATGTCATTTACCAAACACTTCTTAGGCAGCTTACCTATAATTATATCCATACAATTTCTAGAGCTACCCAAGACTGTGGTGATGAACTGCATTGCTTTGTATCTGGTTGGCCTGCAGGGTGAGTGATGAGAAGGATGCCCGTGGCTACCTACAGGCTCTGGCCTCTAAGATGACTGAGGAGTTGGAGTCACTCCGTAGCTCCAGCTTGGGATCAAGACACTTGGTATGAGCCCATTGCTTTTTCTAATGATCCTTTTTGGTAGTGCACCCTTTTTATTTCTGCAACTTTTGCTTAGTTCAGAGGTTTATGTGTACTTCGTAAGGTACTGTGTGCCAAATTCATTTAATGTTAACTGGAGGTGCAAGGACCATATACTCTTTCCCTCTTTCTCCCTGCCTCTTCTCTTTTCCCTTCTTTTTCATGTCATATTTATCTTGTTGTCAACCCTCTCTTCCCTCCCTCTCTCTCACCCCTCCCTCTTTCTTTCCAACTCCTCTGAGCCATAGCACAGTAACGATGTAGTGCTGATATAATTAAGAGCAGGCTAAGTATGTTCTCCTCAGTACCTTAAAATAGCAAATCTAATGGAAATTGATTGAAGGAAAGTGACATGTTGCTCTTGTAGGTGAGGAAGGAGGTCACATTTGATTTAATATCCTTCACTAACAAGGTTAAGGACATATTATGGGAAAGTGCAAGCCAACAGTGTTCGCGGTGAAAATACTGTGTGTTGTGTATAACCAATCCTTAGACAAGCGTTAATCCATCAAGATGTCATTCATTGTGGTTTGCCTCTGCCTCTTACTGCCTTAAGCACCTAAACATTCAGTCTAAGGAACACATTTTGTTTCAGGGATTCTAAACAGAAATTGTATGCATGTTCATAAATAGACAGTTCTTACTCCCATAGAGTTCTCTTAGACGATATGATAGATCTGTGAAGTGCTCTTTTCTTACCTATTGCCTTAGCAAGGGTCTGGAATGAGCACCCCCACCCAGAAGTCTTTGGTGGCTTCTAGGAGCACAAAGCGGGTGAGTGCATCCATCAAATCCTCCAGTCAGGGGGAAACGGATTGTTCTCATGGCTGTTGTTCATCTGTCCATGCTTCCTCTTGAATCTCTTGTGCAATTTTTGAAAAAGTCCTTTTTTTCAGATTTTAAAATATATCTGTCTATTGTTTTCTTGTTCAGAGGAGTATTGAGGGGCAGATGAAAATTTGCTTTCCATTGCTGAATACTCATGCTCTGGATCAGTATGTGTCCTACTCACTCTCAGCAAGATCATCAGATCAGCTAGACAGAACTGGTGTTAAGTGAAGGATTGGATGTCAGAAAGGACTTGCTGCAACCCTTTGTGTACCTTCTGTAGTCTATGAATAAGATTGATGTATTGAGTTCTGTGATTTGAGACAGGATGAGCACAGAGAGAGACAGTGGGGAAAATCCCTGCTCTCTGTACTGCAATGTGAGACCGATTAGCTCTGTCTGTGATGCTTAAATTAAAACATTTCACCATTCACTGCTTCTCTTCAACTGTGGAGTCATGCTTGCAGCCCTGCTTACATACAAAATGCTGCTTTTACATCAAAGACAGATCTCTTACCTCTGCTTTTCACCCTTTTCTCCTTCTGCACTGAAATGCATCTGTAATATGTGAAATCATGGTTTAAGTAAAAGACTCCAGACTTTTTTTAGCTAGAATTTTAGGCTTCATATTTATATGGTTGTTTTCAAGTCATCTTGGCTTGGACTCCCTCTTTTCCTGCCTGTTGCTTTGTACTTTCATTGTTCAGTGTACAACTCATGTTAAATTTCTGTTCAAGTACTTAGAATGATGTAAAGCTTTCAGCCTTGTGAGACACTGTTCGCTTATTTAAATACAGAGGACCAAAGCTCTTTATTTTCTGTTGAGTGTTATAACTTTATATGGATAAGAGTAGTGACACCGACTCTTCAGTGACCCATATAATCATGGAATTTCTTATTAGTTGATTAGAATGCTGACATTAAACTATAAAGGTGAGCTGTGCAATGCATAAAGTTAACTTGATCTGCTTTGAGTCCTGCCTGTCGTCTTGATGACCTTCCGTAAACCCTCATGTCCACCTCTTCACTCTTAAATCAGGATCCCTTGTGGAAGGTGCGTCGCAGTCAGAAGTTGGACATGTCTGCTCGTTTGGAACTGCAGTCGGCACTGGACGCGGAGATCAGAGCCAAGCAGCTGGTCCAGGAGGATCTGCGCAAGGTCAAGGCTGCCAACATCTCCTTTGAGAGGTCAGTACTTTCAGCCTTCCCAAGATTTATGGCTTTTGAAGAGTCACCCCACATTACTTAGCCTCCACTATTGGTGTGCTAATAGTAAGACCAGATGTTACAGAATCTCATTCTGCTTCTGTGAATGGGTCACAAGTGAAACAAATCGCATATTAAACCATACATTTATTTGCACATATTGATATTAGAATTTAATTAGAACATTTATTGTTAGTATGAAAACTTTATAAAATTTTGGGACACACTTCAGAAAAGGCTTTTACTGAATAAAAATCAGCAATATGTTGACATCTTTGTAATATCCATCAGAACAGGCCTAAGAATTACTATGTAGAATTTCTAGAAACTTTTTATTTTAAGATGTTTAGTTCTAAATATAGAAAAGGAAACGTTAAAAATAGCCTGGGAATTGCATTAGCCAGTAAAATATCAGAAAACTTGCATCAGTTGTGAGAGTGTTGTCATTACTTAGGCAATGTAATGCTATGAGGCAATGTAGTGTAGCAGAGCTAAGATTAAAGTTTAGAAAAAGCAATTAGAGTTTTGACATTTGTATCATTACAGTGCGAGAAAAAACAGGTTAGAGAAAACCTATCCAAAAATCTGAAAAATTACTGACAAGACCAAAACAATGCTTACTGTTTCTCAACATAAAACAATGAATGCCTCCAAAGCAGTGGTGGGGAACAGAGGGCTGGTGTCCAGCATGGTTTGGTGATTTCTTTTCTCTATCACACAGAGAAAAAAAACATCTTGAGTTTTTCAGATGTATTTAAGGAGGAATATCACCAAACTGTGATGGAATCCCTACCCATACTCTCAGGTTATGATCTATTTACATTGGGTACATTTTGTTGCATCTCTCCTGTTTCCAAGTCATTTTTTTTTCTTGTAGCAAACTGAAAGACGCAGAGGCAAGAAACAGGGAGCTGGAGGAACAGTTAGAAGGCATGAAGAAAGATCTGGAAGAGAGTCGGTCACGCACTGACAGAGGTGACAGTGCAGCATAAATCCTGCTATTGTTTATAAAACACCACTATTTGTTCCAGCCCTTTTCCACAGAATCATAGCAACCTTAAAAATACATTAACTTTGTTATATTTTTGTATTACGACCTGTACATTTGTAATTTGTACCAGTAATGTAGGAGAATGGTTAGTGAAGAAACATTCAGAAGATCTTACCTCACAGGTCAATGTTCAAACAAAGCCATGTATTTTTTTTTTTTTTTTTTTTTTTTTACCTTTTTTACTTTTTTATATAATTTGAATGCCAGCTGACCTTTACATTTGTGTAAAAAGTTCATGATGAATAGAGCAATTGAAATGATCCAGAACTACTTGACCAAAAACGTTTAATATTAATATTATTTTTTCCCTTCACCTGTGAAGATACCATTTTGTTCTGAAATCATATTGCAATATATTTTCAACACATTTTTAAGTGCGCATGAAATGAAGCCAAATCTACCACCTGTATTCCATTTTTTGTACAGAGTAAATAATCCCTGTTCAAATTATGAATTTATTTCCTCCACTGCAGGTTTAAAACTTCCAGACTTTCAGGACTCTATCTTTGAGTACTTCAACACCTCTCCTTTGGCTCATGACCTAACATTCAGAGTGAGTATTTCTCATGGCATATTTCCATCTGCTTTTGCATTGTCCAGCCTTAACAAGCTTCCATCTGTTTGTCGTCATAATAATAATGATAATAATAATAATAATAATGACTTCCAGTTACGTGGCTTTGCTGCCATTAATAAGGCACCATGTGTCTCCATAAAAAAGAAAAAAACATGTTTTATCAGAATGTAGGGACATCACTGTTATATAATTAAACGTTTTAAAATGGGTAATGCACAGATTGAAATGAGTAAGAATCCATTAAAGAGTAGTGACTGCTGTTTCTTGCATCTGCTGGATTACACTGTTCCAGTTCATGAGTGTAATTTCAAAGCCAAGTTGTGGCAAATGTGTGTGTGGTATGATGCTTCCTGCTCTCCTCTAATAGAATCAGTCTGGCTGCAGTTACATCCAGCTTTCAGCCATGTGATACAATAGTTACAGTCTGCTCCAGAGCAGTAGCTAATCACCAAGGATCATGTCAAGGGCTTACAGCAACAAAGAAAGAGCTTGCAGTTGACCACAGCCATAAAGTGACCTGTGCTATTTTCTCATATTCTGACAGTTACCTAGGAAGAGGGCCTAAACAAATGGAAATATTGTACAGGCCTAAAGTCACATTTAGTTCCCATGTTGACAGTCTTGCTGCCTGATTTCAGGGCTTATGTATTCCTTTTGGATTGGTTTGGTGAAAAGTAGTCAAATTTACAGAATTTTCCACTTAGCCCAGATGTTTTGCAAATTTTGCTTCTTAAGCGCTGAAGCTGCAAAGCTCACAGATTTTGTGTGGGTTATGGCCCATTTGGCAGGCTGTGGCTTTGAGGATGGAATTTTCTTACTGAGAAGAATCAAAATCAAGGGGAGTTTAGGCTAAATAAAAGCTTTGTCACCTATAATTTTATTTTTGTCCTCCCCAAAAAGGACTCTGTCTCTTCCTCGTCTGCATCCTCTCTGCTAGCATTTTGGGATGAAGTAAGTTGGCTGTTAAGAGCTCCCCCACCCTCCATCACCTGTAACCCCTGTGGAAGAGGAGCCGTCAGCAGACAAAAAGCGTGCAATACCTCAACGTTGTTAAGACCAACAAAAAGTTTTAGATCACGGTTGATGACGAGTAGACTTTGAAGCTCTGCTCTTTTGTCTTGAATTGCATGGCGTAATTTTAAAGATCTTTAAAGCATCTGTACTAAATATATAATGTTCACTGTTTAAAAACTAGCACCTGTGAAGCAGTACTGAAACATCTTTTTGTCTGCTGACTGTGTTCTCCTTCCATAATTTGCCCAGTCCCAGATCACGTCAAAGCTAATTCTAGGTGCTAAAGGTTAGCAAGCCAAAGCATAGAGCGTGCTTTCAGGATTAGCAACCTCAAGTTAGCATTAACTGCCTTCTTGTACCTTCTAACCTCTTAAAAAGCTAATGTGAATCATGTCATGCCTCATTTGTTTAGACTGCATATTCATGCTGCAGGTCATGTTAGCGCTTAAGAGTGGAGTAGGATTAACCCCCTTAATTAGGAATGAATTGTTAACTGAGAAAAACATATGAAAAAGAAATCAGTGATAATTGCATTGTGTGGGGAGATATTCTGGGGATGCTGATTGGGGTACTAAGCCAATGAAAAGGGAAATGAGTATTGCAGGCAGGTGCCTGTAATCAAAACCTTAAAAATAGTGACATCTGACTGTAATGCAGTGTGAGAAGAATCAAATTAATAATCTAGATGATCTCTGTTGTTTGTGACTCTTGCTATATCAAACATTAGTTTCACTAGGATTTTTCTATATTTATAATTAAGACTATAATTACTGTGTTTTTAACCTTCACCATGTATATATGCATACAGTTACATGCAATCATACATTCTAGCAAAATTGCATTCCTTTGTATTTTTTAATTAAAAAAAAAAAATTCTGTCAACTTGATGAGTAACCAGCACATTTAAAATGTTTTGTATGGCAGCCAACTGAAACACGTATAATTGATTTAAAGGTCCTTGGCCACTATAAAGTTTAAAGTCCTATTCATCTGACCCTTCTGTCTGATGTAGTTCTAGAACTCAAGTGTCTAGATCAGATAAGATCCTACCAAGTGTGCTACATAAAACTTCATGGCATTGGCAAAAAATGTTGTGCATTCATACATTGTTACTGTTGAACCTGTTAACACTCCCACTCAGAGATTTCATGATGATTTAGGGTGTTATTGTTAGTGTGTGTGTGTGCATCTGTATGGTGTGTGGTTGTGTGGAAGGTTTGTTTTTAAAAGTCTTGACCCCACCTGCTGGAAGGAAATGATATTTGGCAAGAAGGTTTCCCGAGTCCAGCTCTGGACTAACAGTGGTGCGCAAATCCTGGGGAAAATCCTTGTTAGCCTAACACTAGATGTATTCGTATTCGTTTGTGAGCCTCTTTTCAAATGAAAGGGGATGTTTTTACAAATATAAAGAGCAAAGAAATAATCACTCTGAACTGATGTATACTATACCTTCTTCACAAACATACAGTGTACTACCTTTCACCTAAGTCTTCCTCTCCCACTCTCCAGACTAGCTCAGTCAGTGAGGTGGAAGCCACGCCTCAGAAATCAGACGTTCCCTCTTCCTCCCCTTCAGTGGCTTCAGAGCAGGATGTGAGTGTCCACCTTATACTTCCTCTGACATTCCACCTCAGTGCTCACTTCCTGGCTCAATAACCGCTGTCTGTAATAGCAAGCCTTTCACCCTCTTGGTCACTTCATTTCACTCATTCTCGAGATGCTTGATAAAGCAGAAAAGCATGGTTTTCACGATTTCTCATGAACCAGAAGGTACTTGTTTGTTTTCTTGTTTTGAAGTAATATTTAGCATGACAGTAAATATTTGTGCAAATTTTTGTACATGAATAAGTACAAAATAAATGAATATATGAATAATTGGCCAGCCTACTTGTGAATTAACCACTTATTTGACCTGTAAAACATTTTGAAATTTGCGAATCAATTTTGGGTTGCCTGTAATTAAACAGAAAAAAATCCCAAAACAGATCTCACCTAAACCTTAGCTGAATCCATGGAATAGTAGTGTTGCTAGTTTACATCTTGTACAGCCAGAGTGTCTGGTCATTTACATCTTTCGGTGTGTTCAAGAACTACCTACTGTGACATGTCCGCTTGACTGATGTGCAAAATAACCAATCGCAGACCTTTTGTGTGATGTGTAGAAACACAAACACAAAGCAGCATGTAATGACTCGTGATTACCAGGTAAAGCTGTATCTGCTTTCAACAAAAGAAAAGATTTATAAACGCTTTTGCAGTTGTTTGACCAGCGCTCTGAAATCACATGCTTGTGAACTTCATTGATTACTAGGTTAGTACTCTAAATGCGTCTCTCCAGTTATTGTCAAAATTGTTTTCTCAATAACTTTTTAGGAGCCAGCAAAGACCTCTGCTACCACCCCAGCTGCCCCTTCTCCAGTCTACCAGTCCTCTCTGCTTACAGCGCCAAAGGTACAGTTGACTACTCAGGGAATTGACATTTTTCCTGACATGAGGCTAAAAATATAAATATTTGATCTAACTTACGGACACAAATTAGAAAATCTTTAAGAAAGAAAGTGTAGTTCTGCCTCTAACATATGTTTGCATGCTAGGATATTTATTAACCCCATTCTTGGTTCTTACCAGCCTTTTTGGTGTTTGTATCCACAGCCTAAAGCTCATCAGTTGAGCATAAAAACTTTCTCCAGCCCAACTCAGTGCACACACTGCACCTCTCTGATGGTGGGCCTGATCAGACAGGGCTATGCTTGCGAGGGTTGGTTCACCATCCAGCATCTACGAATGCATTTCTTCTTAATAGTAGAACTGACAGTTACCACTCCTGTTTAGTTTTTGAAAGAGTAAATTGAAGATTTTTGTCTGATTTTGTTGATTGAATGTCATTTTATTTTCATTTATTTTTTCCCTCTCAGTGTGTTCCTTCATCTGTCACGTTTCCTGCAAGGACAATGCTCCTCAAGTGTGCCCCATTCCACCAGAGCAGGCCAAAAGGCCTCTGGGTATTGATGTGCAGAGAGGCATAGGCACAGCCTACAAAGGTTTTGTCAGGGTAAGTTTGCATTTTAGTCCGAGCCCCACTGTCATGTCTAATTCTGTGCTGTTTATTTCCTCACTTCCTCATATGCTGTTCATATTTGGTATATATGAGAATTATGCTGAAGTGATAGTGATTATCGTGTCTGTGCTGTTCTTTCAGATCCCCAAGCCCACTGGGGTGAAGAAAGGCTGGCAGAGAGCATACGCTGTGGTGTGTGACTGCAAGCTTTTCCTGTATGAGGTTCCTGAAGGGAAGTCCACTCAGCCTGTTGTGGTGGCAAGCCAAGTCCTTGACCTCAGGTTTCTTTTGCTTACCCTGCTAGGGCTTCTTTTGTTTGTTTGTTCTTTACACACCCATACTAACAGATGGTTCAAGATTTATTTTCAGTTCTTGTGATGCTTTCTCTCTTTATGATACAGAGATGAGGACTTCTCTGTAAGCTCTGTGTTGGCATCTGATGTGATTCACGCTACACGCAAAGATGTTCCCTGCATATTTAGAGTAAGTCCCTTCAAACAAAGTTAGATCTATATAATATTAAATCTCTTCTTTCCTGTACTAGTATTATGATTGTTTGACCTGCGTAGGTAACATCGTCCACGCTGAGCTCGCCGGTGCGGGCCGTTTCTCTGCTAGTTCTGGCTGAGAGCGAGGCTGAAAAAAGGAAGTGGGTGGGCATCCTGGAGGGCCTGCAGAGCATCCTGGCCAAGAACTGCCTGAAGAACCGAGTAGTGCACGTCCTGCATGAGGCTTATGACAGCAGCCTGCCTGCCATCAAAACCACACTGTCTGCGGCCGTTGTTGGTCAGTGAGCCTTTATCCTTTTTTTTTGCCTTTTTAAAAATTATTTTTGTATTTTGACTTTGGGAAATTTCTGGAGCTGACTGTGATTGTGTCATTAGAAATGAAGTCATGGAGTCCTGTAACACCTGTGAAAACTTTGGATTGTTTTCCTTTGTTTTCATTGAGATTGTATTTTCACAGTGTATAACGTGTACTATCTTTGTATTTCTCATTGCTTCCCACATGCTGCTTTTCTCCTGTAGATCGGGAGCGAATTGCATTGGGCACCGAAGAGGGTTTGTTTGTGGTTGAGATCACCAGAGATAGTAAGAATCCTGTACCCCAGTATATCTTTAAATCAATTAAACCAAAATATGATCTATCTAATTTTTACATTACAAAATTATTTTACTTGTCCGTGTTTCCTTGTTTTCTCAAGTCATTGTGCGTGCTGCCGACTGCAAGAAAGTTCACCAGATCGACTTGATCCCCAAAGAGAAAATGGTGGTCCTGCTGTGTGGTCGCAACCGCCATGTGCACCTCCACCCCTGGGGTGCGCTGGAGGGTGCTGAAGCTGCTTTTGATGTGAAGCTGACTGAGACTAAAGGCTGCCAGGCTCTGACTACAGGTGTGCTGCGGCCTGGGGGCCCCGCCTGCCTGTTAGCAGCAGTCAAGCGGCAAGTCCTGTGCTACGAGATCACTCGTGCTAAGCCCCACTACCGCAAGCTGTGGGAGGTGCAGGCGCCAGGTGTAGTGCAGTGGCTTGGCATGGTGCGGGAACGCTTGTGCGTGGGCTACCCATCAGGCTTCGCCCTGCTTGCCCTGCAGGGTGAGTCGTCACCTGTGAGTCTGGTGAGCCCTGGGGATCCATCACTGGCTTTCCTGGCCCAGCAACCTCTGGATGCGCTGCATGCCATGGAAGTGGGAAATAATGAGCTGCTTCTGTGCTTCAGTCAACTGGGAGTTTATGTAGATGCTCAGGGACGGCGCTCCCGCACACAGGAGCTTATGTGGCCTGCCACACCACTCGCCTGCAGTATGTATCTGTGTGTGTGTGTGTGTGTGTGTGTGTGTGTGTGTGTTAAAGTAATGTGCAAAGTTTTCCAGCTTTGACTTGTTAGGTAATCTCAAACTAACTTGCTTATGTGGTATTCAGAAATGGTGACTTGTGAAATCTCAGCTTGAGAAAGCACTGATTAAATTAGGACTGGCAACCTTGATGTGATAAATTAATGAAACTTTCCAACCTTGCATGTGTGACTTAATCTGTCATTTCAAATAACCCACTTTCCATTATGATAGTTAAGTGATACTTTTTATAATCCCACAAACGGGAAAATTCCACCTCTGCATTTAACCAGTCCGTGAAGTGAAACACAACATACACACTAGTGAATACACACACCCTAGGGGCAGTGAGCACACTTGCCCAGAGTGGTGGGCAGCCCTATCCACGGCGCCCGGGGAGCAATTGGGGATTAGGTGTCTTGCTCCAGGATACCTCAGTCATGGACTGTCGGCAATGGTGATCGATCCGGCAACCTTCCGCTCACAGGGCCAGTTCCAGCCCATGACTGCCCCACAGTGCCCTCAGTCTGGACGGAATGAAACACTAAACACATGCAGTAAATGCAGTGTTTAAAAAGAGCATGGGATAACAAGTATATAGCTGAAGTTTGTTACAGACCACAACCCTTTAACACAAAGTTTCAGCTGAATTAGTTATTTAACTAGCTAGTTAGTTTATGTGTAATGTAAACTATAGACCATCCAGCAGTTTCAGGTTGTCTTGCCTGATTCCTTTAAAAACTGCATTTACTATGTGCAGCACTTCAGTTCTGTTCTTCACACTGAAGCTTTATAATGTAAGGCTCATTATTTGAAGTTATGTCAAAACTGACAGGTTTTCAGTAAAATGTTCAAGTTCTTTACTAAAGGCTGAATACTCTCATCCAGTTACATAGGACTTCAGGCTTCAAGATGGCTGCTACTACTGCTACTTTTTCCTTAGATGTATAGATATATATGTAGATATATAGTGTCAGAAACCACATATGCATTTAAGTTTGACATTTCTTAACAACCCTGTGCTGTTTGAAAGTATGTGAAGATTTATCCAGTTTGCAAGATTTTAATCGATCAACTATAAGCTTCTACTTTTCTTCAGCTAAATTAGCCCCTTATATCCAGAGCAAGTCTAAATAAGCCAACTTTAGCCAACAGGCAAGTCCGGTACATTTGGGTTATGGCAGAAAATTTTTATTTTTTGACTGTAATGCTGCTTTACAGGAAAGCAGACCATAGGAAATACTGCTTGAATTACATGCATATAACAAGCACATCACATAAAATAATGACCAGGAACATTTTCATCAGCAACCAATTTATCACTGAATTTGTCCTCTTTCCAGGCTCAAACTCCACTTACCTAACTGTGTACAGCGACTATGGAGTCGATGTGTTTGATGTCCATACCACAGAATGGGTCCAGACCATTTCATTAAGAAAGGTAAGAGACAGCACTAACTATGTTTTCAAGGCAGAGTAAACAACAATGCTGGAGATAGTAGTGATAGCTTCTTTTTTGTATTCAAAAATGGAATCCTAATATACAGAAATAATGTCCTTTACTGACTCCTGTTCACTGCCTCATTAGATCAGACCTTTGAATGTAGAGGGCAGTCTCAACCTTCTGGGCTCAGAGCAGCCCCGGCTCATCTACTTCAGCAACAACTCTGCAGGTACACCTTTTTACCTTTAGTCAAACCAGCTCTGTCGCATGAACCCTGTACTGTGCAGTTGTTTCTTCCTCATTAACTAATCCAAGCACCTTTTAAACAGTTTTTCAGGGTCTCTCAGTCTTTCACTGATGTCCTGTCTTTTGATAAGCCAGGGCATAACACATTCCGTCAGAGCTCAGTTTCTGTGCTGAAGATTTGCAATCCAGTTTGTGCTGTGATGTTGCTATATTCCATAGATAGATAACACTCCTAAATTATTTATACTTCCAACATGCTCATGAAACATGTGCCCTCATGTAACCAGACTCTGTGGCTCCTTTAAGTTCAGATGCAGGTAATTCATTGTCACGTATAGACCTGCTGTCTGAGTAAAGACACTCCGATTTAGAAATCTGTGGCATATCTGGCCTCACTCTGTGCCACTCTCTGTTTCCAATTCATTTCCTCTCAGCCCTGGCAGATTGCCCTGATGATAATGGCGCTTGTGTTTGGTAAACTGAAATGACCTCATTCATCACACCTCCTTCAGCCCGTCTGCCCAAGACTTCAACACACACTGCCACTCTAAGCTGCCTTGACGTATAGGGCATGAATAAAAGCAAGTTTTGACATGATGGCCTCTAGGCCTGCACGATAAAACAATAACAATGATTACTTTTAAAAAGTTTTTTTTTTTGCACATTCAAGGTATTTTTGCTAAAATCATAATGCCATTGTGTTCCAAAATTCAATTTAGCAGGACAGTTTTGATATCTAAACAGTCACTGCTTCTGTGGATTGAGTAACACCTATTACTTGCCAGACAGGAAGGGAGAAGTCTAGCCTTTCAATAATAACAGCATAATCAAGTGTGATGGATGAGTAAGCTAGCTAGCATTTTTAGTGAGAGCTTGAGGAAAACATCTCAGAGCAAGAGATGGTGACAAAAAGCCAGTAGTGCTCTGAAAAATCTTTCTCTTTTTGAGTGTTAAAACAAGTGTTGCATACTTTTTGCATGTTGAATTTCAAGGCCCTGGAAAAGTACATTGTTTGCGAAATATATATACACTTTATTAGAAACACATCCTTGTTTTTTTCATTGTCCATTTATTGCAGCTCCAGTTATTGTATAGGAGCACTTTGTAGTTCTACAGTTACAGACTGTAGTCCATCTGTTTCTCTGTATACTCTGTTAGGCCCTTTTCACCCTATTCTTCAATGGTCAGGACCCCCACAGGACCACCACAGACCAGGTTATTATTTGGGTGGTGGATCATTTTCAGCACTACAGTGACACTGACATGGTGTTGGTGTGTTAGTGTGTTGTGCTGGATCTAGTGGATAAGGCACAGCAGTGCTGCTGGAGTTTTTAAACTCTCTAAACACTCCTGCCTTGTTGGCCCACCTTGTAAATGTAAAATCAGAGACGCTCATCTGTTGCTGTACAGTTTGTGTTGGTCATCCTCTGATCCTTCATCAGTGGTTACAGGATACTGTTGGCTGTGTGACTAAAATGCTGAGAATTATGCCCCACCCAAATCATACCTGCTCTGTGTTTTACTGTGGGACATCCTGACCACTGAAGAACAGGATGAAAGGGGGCCAACAGAGTATGCAGAGAAACAGAAGGACTACAGTCTGTAGTTGTAGAACTACAAAGTGCATCTATATGGTGTAATTGGAGCTGACCTATTAAACAGTGAATGAATAATCAGCTAGGTGTTCCTAATAAGATACTATAAAGTGTGTCTACATTTTGCAAATGCTGCTCTTTTACAGGGCCTTTAAATTCATCACTCATCATGCAACATGTGGTGTTGATGTTATTACTATCAGTATTTTACATATGCTTATTTCACATTCATAATGTTGTATATTACTTCAGAATAAACAAACTACTCAGGCTTAAAATTGAGCCTTATTGGTAATTTATCTACCTGCACTGACTCTGATTTTTTTTATTTTTTTGTTCTTCCTGCCCTGCTTTCGTCTTCCTCTGTTGTTTCTACAGAAGGGTGTGATCTAACCATCCCTGAGACTTCAGACAACAGTAAGAAACTCATGGTGAGAACGCGGAGCAAGAGGAAGTTTCTCTTCAAGGTTCCTGAAGAGGAGCGGATACAACAGAGGAGGTAGGAGGACTTTGCCCTCTGGTCATTTTCACTTGCAGATCGCCTCATCATCTTATAACATAAAAGCCGGTGGATGATTGTTTCATATATGTTTATCCAACAGGGAGATGCTGAGAGATCCAGAAATGAGATCTAAGCTGATTTCCAACCCCACTAACTTCAACCATGTGGCCCACATGGGTCCAGGAGATGGAATGCAAGTCCTCATGGACCTGCCTCTGGTAATGTCTTTACTCATCAGACTTAGACACTAGGAGGTTAATAGCTCAAGAGACTGTTGGATGATGGTTAGTAGAACAGGGCTGGATTGAGGGGCATGTGGTACTAGATAAGCACACCAACACTGAACATCAGTGAACAGAGGCCCAGTGCCGCAATAGTTACTCATATCTAATCCCACATCCTATTGTTAATTTTGTCATTGTCATAAGAAATCCTCCCATCTGTGAAGCAGCATTCTTTTCATACAATCTGCTGATGTAGCTTTCAAGATTTTGTTCAACGTAGTTATCCAATTCGATTAAGCCATTTATTATGAAATTTTTACACAACGTGAAGAGCAGCTGCTCCTTTCAAATAGTGGAAAAATGCAGTTTTAAGGTTTTCTTATGACAGTTTGTTCTTTGAAGTATCGTGGGCAAGAGTTGTAGTTGATAGCCTTGCTTAGGACCTAATGAGTCCACCAAGGCCTCTGGAGTCACCCTAAGGTTCGTGGCATTATGCTGTTACACAGCACTGTATCCTCACTTCTTCGCTGCTCACCTTGTCTTCTTTTTCTTACGCTGTAGTAGCTTCCACTTTTCCACCCTCCCACCCTTTTTCCTCCTTCTTTCTGTTTCACTCCTTTCCTTGTCTCTTTCCCTCTGTGGTTGTGGATTTGCACTGGTCTCTGGTTGCCGTGGCAGCAGCCGAGTGAGAGTCCTTCCCCCTCATCCTCTCGTCACCACGCCCTGATCTCTCCTCCAACCAACTTTGAGCACGTGTATCACATGAGTCCCATCTCTGCTGGGTTCTATCTGCAGAAAGAGCCTTCCTCGCAGCAGAGCCTGCCACAGCTCTCCTCCTCTTCCTCCTCACCTTCCACCTCCTCCCTCGGAAGGGTAGGCTAGCACCCCCTTTCCCTCTCTCCATCTGTGCCTGCCTCACAGCCCCCCTTCCCTTCTTTTCCTTTTCTTTTCCCTTCTTTTCCCTTGATCATTCATGCTCACTCTCTTTCTCCCCTTTTATTTTATGCTTGAAAGCTGTAGCCTATCTGCAGAGGCTTTGTAACCATGTTTTTTGTTTTTTTTTTTTTTTTTCGTGAATTGTTCTTGAGCTGGTCATGCAATAAATGGACTATGGTCAAATAGCAATCAAGTCAGGCTAGTAATAGGGGGTCAGTCCCATTCATCTGCCTCATTCCACAACTTTCATCAGCATCTAACTTACCTTAAACAGGTCAAATATTTGCCAGACATGACCAGTCCACAGTTAGTACTGTTTCTTAGTCAGGGTCATAATAAACCTTTAACAACTCAAGTTTATGAGCTTTCTAGAATAATGATTTTTCTGCATCAGCATACCATCAAGTCCCCAGGACCATGATGAAGAATAAACACAATCCTAAAAAGAACATTGTACTTTGGCCTCCACTGTATGTGTATGTCCAAGTGGTTTAGATGTGATTGAGCCATTGAACAGTTTGCTGTCTCAATTACATTCGTGATTTAAAAACCTACTTTGTGCAAAGATGAATATTAAAGCACTTGCTGGGGTTGGGCAGCGTCCACTTTTTTCCCATGCATTCAAACCTCTCTTCAGATAGTAGTGTGGTATACAGTATTCCATTGGTGGGCGCAAGTATTCGCTGGTTGGTTCTACAGTTTGGTTTGCATACACAGTAACCACATGGGTGATTACAGAGCTCAACCAATCATTCAATAAATGTCAAACTGTCAGCTAACAAGAAGTCAATGTTAAAACGTGCTGCTAACTAGGAGACAGAATCTGGTTGTCATCAGCTTACTTAGCACAGTAACAGCTCTGCTCATCACAGAACAAGTCAAATTAAACTGCAGCACTACGAACACAAGATTAGATGATAATGGTTTAAATCTGAGGTAGCAAAATCAAACAGCTGGCAAGACACGTGCAACGTTAACTTGGTGAGAAGGCTACAGACAAACGGTGCCACACAACACCGCACAGGTCAGATTCTGACTAACTGGTGCTCTGCTGAAACAAGTGTAGATTATAAAAACTCTGAGTAAGGAAAGTTGAGTGGCTGGTGTTTGAATGACAAAGACAAAATGGAACCTGTTCTATGGTGTTTGGAGCTGTAGCCTGATAGCTAAGCTTAGCTGAAAAGTGCCTTCGGCTCCACCTAACTGATGCTCATATTATAGCTGGTGTTGGAGTGACAGCAGAAATGGTGTGTGTGTGTGTGTGTGTGTGTGTGTGTGTGTGGTTGTTAAGTGTCGCTGAGCCACTTATGTTCATATGTTTTACTTATGTATTTCATGGTCTTGATTTAGCAGCAGACAGAAAAAGAAACTTTAAATGGTTTGGTATGGATGGTAACCTGTTGGCTCTACAGTGGAAAAGAATCCTGTGAGCCAGTAAACAGCATCTTTGAAGTAATTGCAGGATGCTGAAATTTTAGGTGAGAATAGATGTAGATGTGTAGCACAACCAATCAGGGACTTCTCACACTACCAATCTGAGGGGCCCATCATCCCCTATGTATCCTATATGTAAATGGGTGGAATATGTACATTTGGCCATTTACTATATAGACATGGAACAGAACGCTGATATCTTATTACAGTTATACTGCCCATCCTTAGCATGTGCATGTTCACTGAGTTTTGTTAAATCAGTGAGAGAATTGAACTTTATGTACTAGTCAGAACAGTACAACAAGAAACAACATTGTATCTGACTTAATGTATATGAAGGTACTTGCCACTACAAAACTTGAGTGCATTTACAGAGTATACCATGTCGAGTGCTCCATGTCGGCTGATACCCTGAATTCAAATGTCAGTATTGATATTGTGAGAGAAAACGTTGGATCACTGTGTCGCTGTTGTGTCCAAAAACAAAACAGTGTGGAGAAGAAAAGGAGAGACGAGTTTTGAAGATGGTATGTAGAGCATAAACGCAAGTCTTTCGCTTACTTCTGCTGTGTTTTAATTGTCTGTATTTGTGCCCACTACTACAGAGTGTGATGCCCTCTTCTCAGGATGATTCAATTAGGGAAAAGCCACGTCCCCTCTCTAGTATTTCACGGCAACAGAGGAGTAAGACTCACATCACACGTACTGCCTCAGGTTAGTCATGTCTCTCCACTTCCACCCACACACACACAAATGCTAATCATGCTCATCATTTATGTTGCCTTGATTTTGTGAGAGTGCCAGTCAGTATTAATGTTTTTCATTGGTTGCGGGTATTTGTAGGGGGTGGTGATTTTATTGGAGCCGGGTCATCTCGCAATATCTCAGACCCAGATCAGGACTTCGAGAGAGAGGTAAAAGTCTCTAAATGCGCTTAGTCTCTTTTCTCAAGGAATGTACTCAGGTGCTCTATAAAATTGTGCTTCTATTTTATTCTGTCCTGGCTGTGTCAACTAGGCTGTTTAGTACATGATTCCTTGCTATTGTTACAAACTTCGATCGTATGTCAACCTCAGGCACAAAAAGAGTTCCATGTTTTTGGGTGCCCTGGTTTTGTGGTCAGCAATAACTGCCCCAGTTCTCAAAGTAAATCACAGCTTCAGTAAACCCTCAGGCACTGTTGATCAGTCACTCGTCATGGCTTTAAAAGAGGCCATTAGTAAATTAAGAATATGCATAGGGTGAACACAGTTGTTTTTTTTCTCCCTTAGGCCTCATCCACATTTTATCTGTTTACCTTTTAAAAACAGATTGTTTTCCTCCTTTAAAAAAAAAAAAATCTTCATCCACACAAAAGTGTTTAAAAATGTCTCCATCCACATGAGAAAAAGAACTACTGAATGAGAATCGTCCGCCTGATCAATTCAGCCCAGTAGAGGGCAATAATAACTCATAAAACCTGATGTCATAAACCTCAAAAACAACACTGTGAGTGTCCATATTGTGCATGTTATGGTGTGCCGCAAAGATGAAGGCAGGGTGTTCCAAGCAGCAGGCCTTGATTTGCAGGCCTGCAGACCAGTATAATTACGTATTTTACACAGTCCAATTTTTGCCAGACAGTGCAAGCTTAAAAAACTAAAGAAAGCCTACAGTTGCTGTCTTGAGGTTGTTTACATTGCTATGGTTACACCACTACACCATTACATGGTCTTGATCAAGCGGAGAAGCTACCATTAGGTTTTTCTAGCTTTATAGAGTTTTTTTTTTTTTTTTTTTTTTTTCCCCCCCAAACCTGACTTGTTGGTTAATGATTATCAAGTCATGTAACTTTAAAATCATTGAGGCATTGTAATATTCACAGTTGACACCCATTTAATAGAGCTGAACATTGTAAGTTCTGACACTTTTGTACTACATGGTAATGAAAACAAAGAACAATTCATTTCTGAAATAATTTGGGAGGCTAAAATGCAGAGAATTTTTTTTTTTTCCCCAAACATATGTTCTTCTCGTCTTTCCCTGCAGCCTGACTCAGACTCCACCAAACACTCCACCCCGTCCAACAGCTCTAACCCCAGCAGCCCCCCAAGCCCAAACTCCCCCCATCGTAGCCAGCTCACCCTGGATGGCCTGGAGCACACCCTGGATGGCTGATGAAGAAGACTGCCCTGTTTCCACCTACCTTCACTTTGAAACACACTTTCCTTCCCACTGCTTTCCAGTCAGTTAGGACTTGCTACAAAGTGCCAAGATTCAGACTCTCATCTCCCGGTTTCATCTCCAGACACCTAAGATACCTTTACAGCCAAAACTCTCCACTCTCCAGGCTGCTTGGCTAGAGAAAAAACATCCCCTCTACAGAACTGGGAAACTGACATACAGTCGGAAAACTTCTGTGATGTGCTCTTAGTGGAGTGTGCTGCCTGGCTCAAGCAAGCGGGCCTCAATGAGAATCAAAGTTCCTGCCATGTCTGGCATCTGGATGTGTGTAAAGTCTGCCCCCTGCTGGAGCATCGGTGGTAGCATAGCTAACAGGGTCTAATCATCAGTATGTTGATTTTTGATTTATTTCAATTCCATGTCATGCTCCTGTGAGGGTTTTGTTTTTTTATTTCAGAAGATGGATGGGTAGCTAACAGCTGCCAGGCTGTTGTCAGAAAATATATCAGAAAATATGTCAGAAAATCTAATGCTCACAAAAAAAAAAATCTGTAATCGTGAACTGCTCTGATCATGAAAAAAACTTTTGTGTTTCCTAAAATTACACAAGTGAGGGGAAACTTTCCTGTTTTTAAGTGTTTAATATTTCAGTGCATATGTTCACTCAAGTGGTGGTAGGAAGGACCTGAGCAACTCTTCATGATTCTGGAGACCAAGGATAAGGACGTAGCTGGACCAGTAATGAAAAACACTTTTTTGCTGTTCTTTATCAGTGACAGTTCTCTACGTAGTCTGAGTGTTGGCTCAGAGCAGTTACAAAGAGGCATTGATGCTTATCAGACTGGGGATTTTAAGCCAAACCTGTGGGCACTTTTATTGTAATGTAATTCTTTTTTTCCCCTCCCAGATCTGAATTTTCAGGCAGCCTTTGTACTATTGTTTTAACTTAGACATTTGAGACAAAACATACTTAACAGGTGGAACGCTGCACATTACCACAAAGAAAAAACAAAAGAAAAAGAAATTGAACAGTAATAAGACTTTACAT